>NC_048219.1:51535780-51834310 GCF_002007445.2 Ailuropoda melanoleuca | reverse complement strand
TTCACTAGGATCTTACACAGAAGATAGGATTTCTAGGTCATATTGCTGTATTTAACCACAGGAAGCATAATTATGTCAATATATTTTCTCCCCTTCAGGAAATCTGGATGTATCAGATTAGAAGGGTCTTTAAAACAGCCTAGTGTTTTTTGTTTTGTTTTTGCCTAAAAATGATTTGGCTAGTGTTTTATTCTCTGTCTCCCTACTACTATAATAAGGATTGTGTCAAGAGTTTGGAATGTATAAAAATATACTTTCTACATTTTGCAGTTGATAAAGTTTTAGAAGAACTTGACCAAATAATTTCATTTTTCCCTATACCTTAGTTTCCATGTTACAAGACAAAGACATCAATGATAAACTACTTCCCAGGGATGTTTTTGAGCATTAGTTAATGTTTGTAAAGCCTCCACCGAGACCAGAGGATGAATAATGAAATAGACTCTCAAAGTAGTATTATCACTCTCGTCTTTCTCATTAGTCTCTAAGAGGCTTCATGCCAACTGTTAGCATTTCAGCTGCCAGAATGAGCGGTTTCTATTTTAATTTTGCCTAGAAAAGTTAGCGTTTTTTGAACATCTGGGGTTCACCTCGGCATAATTCCAATAATGCTTCTATGGAATCAGGTATGTGAAGTGTGATGACCAGCACCACAAAGGAATTCATATCTAATTTTAGGCCTGCTGTTTCAATTTATAATTTAGCTTACATTTTAAACCTATTAGGAAAAGCAGTATCTAAGTAATACATTTGAGATTTATTTGNTATCTAAGTAATACATTTGAGATTTATTTGAGGTTTTTATGTGAGAAAATTTTGCCTTAAATTAAATTACATTAAAACCTTGTCTATGGGGAGTGGGCAAACAGAATGGGATTAGAATTTTGGCCAGCTAGTTTCACCATATTTTTCTATATGTATTGTATTATGGCTAAAACATGAAAAAAATGAATTCAAATGAAAGAAAATTATTTACTCATTCATTCAAAAATATGTCTTAGAGGTAGGTATTGTGTGCAAAATGGTGCTGGGGATATAGTAGGGTACAAAGACAATGAAAATCCTACCCCCATGGAGAGAGCGTATTGTAATAGCACCTACAAGATCCAGGATGACCCTGTCTATGTTTTTATATATACCTTGAACCTATCACATTACCTGTCACAAGTAGCCACTCAGTGCAAGTTTGTTGAAAGAAAGAATGAATGAATGACTCAAGCACACAAAGGTTGTATAGAGAAAGCCAAGAATTTCATCTGCATTATCTAATTTTTGGGGACCTATTGACACTGAACTACATGAGCCGATCAGAATTAAATAAATATTTAATTAATTTTACAAGGTAGCTGTTGTTTTTAAGATTAAGGTGTTTCCATTAATAGAATAAATCTAGACACATAAATAGAGATTAATGAGAATAACTGAGTTTTCTGAAGATTCGGATATTAAATTTCACAAGAGGCAACTAAAGAATACGAAGGGGAACAAAGTAGTATCAAATTACATTTTATAGGTTCAAAGGATTTAGACAATAATCAGAGTATCCATGACTCAAATTGCTCTTTAGTTCAGTATTGTAGAAACTACATCTGATTTTTAAGGCCATTTGTTAAAGTCAAGAACAGTGCTATCCAATAGAATTGTCTGCAATGATGGCAATGTTATATATTCCTCGTCTCCAATATGGTAGCTGCAAGTCAAATGCATCTATTGAGCCCTTGAATTGTAGCTAGTGCAAATGAAAAACTGAGTTTTTAACTTTAATTTAAATTTATTTTGGACAGGGAAGCTCTAGAAGAAAAAAAATGGTAATAACTATAAGAACTGTTTTTGCTAAAATTTCTATGTGATAGTCGGAGTGCATGTATCAGATTATGGTAGCAACCAACCATAATCTGGTGCTAGGTCATCACTTGGCAGCTGGGAGTTGGGAAGAGGGTGAGCAGAGAGTAGTACAGCCTTGTGGCTAAAAGCTCCAGCTAAGGAATGACACAGAACTGGATTTAATTTATGACTTTAAAATTTATAGGTGTGAGATTTTGAGCAAAATAACATTATCAAACTCAACTGTGAGGCAGGGATAAATATCTATATTCCTAGCATAAGGTCATGAGAATTAGGTAAGATTAAAGCAGGCATGGTGCCTTTCATTCTGTCAGTGCAGTATATATGATTGTAATTATTGTTTTTGTACTATTATTATCCAATCTGAAGTCTTCTTAAATGATGTGTATATACAGAGAATAGCATGATAAAATGATCTGTTGTTTTGATATTCATTCAGCCTGAATATCCATTGCCCTCTGCCTCTTCTCCGTAGTGAAAACTTATTCTATCAAGTCTTTACTAAAATAACTTACACTATTATAGGTTTACCTGAAACCAGTAGATAAAAGTGTAATCACTTTTTTTTTTCTTTTTTTTGAGTGGAGGTGTGATTCCCATATGCTACTTTATGGTACTGTTCATATTCTTTCCATGCTGTTTAGGATATAGTATTCAGGATTTTTAGATGGTTAACTTCTCCTATAGTTTTTACTCCTATTTTATAAACATAGAAATACAGGCCCAGAGAATTTTTTATTCCAGAACTATTCCTGCTTTGGTTGTCATTATTAGCCTCTTGTGGATAGAACATAATCCAGAAATTTGACATTCTGATTTTTCAAGATGGAATACTCTAGTTTTTCCTAGAGTTGGTGATGCTGTAGTCACTTTGTAACATCTGAGAGGAGTGGTCAAGGCAATGTCAGGTCTCCATGTTCCGCAGGTAGCCAGCAGGAACAGTAGATGGGATTCATCAGTATACCCCATACAGTCTATATTCTAAGAGGACAGATGGCCAGAGTGAGTTACTTTAGAACTAACAGTTGTGAAATCAGCTGTTTATGACCAGCATTTTACAAATGAAATATGATAAAACAGAGTGTGTCACACAAAGATAAGCCTTTTTCACAAAATTTTTCATTATTTCAGCAAAATGTGTACATGTGTGAGTCTGTACTAAATTATGATGCATAAAATAGTTTTCATTTGGCTCAGTCAAAAAAGTCTGAAGGCTTGTCTATGAGGATTTAAGTCCCAAAGTGTATTTTTATAAAATATGTGTCTGAAAAGTGAATGCAACCTCAGATGATTATGCCGAGAATAATGTAAGATGGTAGATGGTATTTAATGGCAATATAGCACTATATGCTTCATGGAGGTTCAGAGATATTAAAATGATAACTTAAGAATGAGAAAAGAAAATTAGAAATAAATCATGATAAAAAAGAAAAAAGAAAAAAAATAAAGTTGTCTCTTCAGTCTAAAAACAACCAAAGTCTTCTGGTGAGGTTTGCAAATTTTTGCAGCGTAATAACTGGACTGAAAATGCTGGGAAAAATCTGAGTTTCTGCAGAAGCAAATACATTATTTTGCTTCCTAATACAAGGAGTTACTCCTCACCTCCCCAAATTCACCTTTTGGCTCCCACCTCACCTCTTCTGGGAACTGTTCCACATATTTCTACAAATATTTCACTCCCAAAGAAGCTGTCGTTATCCTACATGACCTTCCCTGAGAAACCCTTGATCGATCTTGAGTTGGGCATATGACTAAACCAAGTGGAATTTTTTAATTGAAACTGAGAAAGGGTTACTCTCCTGTAATGGATTTCCTAAGATGTAAAAACAAGGCTTTCCGACATATTTGGGCAGCTGTTCTGAAGAAAGAAGCAAGATGAGAATTAGAGACAAAGTCCTGGTGGATTTGGAGCCATGGACTCCATTTGTTCCTGAAGACCAGCTGTATCTCTGACCTTCCCAAGGCTTTGGTGTCTAATCCTTTTTGGATTCTGAGATCCAACAAAACTCTTTTTCAATCTCAAGTGTGAGAAGAGGTACTATTATTTGACTAATATAGTTATGGGAAGTACCACTAACAGGGACAGTCAGAAAAGAGAAGACATTGTAGGACACCTGAAAAGAGGAGCAAAGATAGACAGAGTAAGACACTCAAACACAATAACGAAATACAGAAACAGCACAACTGGCCTAATATTATTGATGACTGAATGAGAAAGATTGGTGGTCAAAATGAGAAAAAAACCGGAAGAGACATTTTAGTTGTATTGGTTCATATATGTAGAAAATAGGAATGTATATATGATCTATGTATCTAAGTATTTAATGAACCTGTTGTTCAGAAAGCTATGGCTAAGAATGTTCTGTGTTTACCAAACTCTGTTTCCTTTGTCTTCCAGTCTCCACACGATGCTACCTTTTCCAGTCCTTCTTGCAGTTTGGGGTTGCCATAGGATTGAGTTCTGACCTTGGAATATGTTCATTGTGGTATGTGCAGATTAGAATCCTGGCCCTTAGAAACCTCCCTGAAGTAACTCACCTTCTCTTTTCTCACCCTTCTATCCAGAGCAGTATGTTATGGAGAGGAGAGTCACAATATGAAAGAGACTGGGACCCCACTGACCACACGGAAGGCTACCCAAGCAGAACACTGCTTGGACTAAGATGTGGGCTAAAAATATACCAAGTGTCAACCTACTGATTTAGGGGATGAAGGGTTATCAGTTCCAAAAGTCAGTGGTGGCTAATAGAATACAGTGTTGCTCAGTTATTGTGAAATAATTTATTTGTACATAATGTTTAAACACAGGATGAGACATTAGGATACCATTAGGCTAGCAATCGCTGAATGACTGGATGCCACTCATTAGCAAGAGGATGGCAATGGATAGTGTACACGAATTTGAAACTATGTTTACATCCCTGCTTCAATTTGCTCAGCCTCATTAGACTAAAAAAAATAGCCTGTTCTCAACTGACTGCAGAAAAACTTAATTTCAAGTCTGAAATTTTTTCATATCTTCAAGGAATTTCTGGATATACTTTGTATTTGTAACACGATTCCATTGATTCTCATACATCATGTTATTGGCAAACAAAGGTACCTAAGGGATAGATACAGTTTGATAGTTCCAGCCATCAATGACTATGTGAGAGCTGCTGAGAATTTCAAGGTTATACTTAAACAGATATGGGCATGCCCTGAGAGCTTTGTGCTTCTTAGTTAAATTATCTGCAGAGGTGATCTTTGAAGAATATAAGAATCTTAATAAATTTCTAAAAGCATCTATTAAATGTTATTTGATTTCTCCTGGTTGAAAAAAGCAATCTAATAGTTTCAAATTTATTTTATTCATTATAGTTGCTCAGCTGTAAGACAGTCAGCTAAAGAAAATGAGTAATTTAGAAAGTATATGTAGGTGCCCATATACTTTATTGTAGAAATAAAACGTCGTAGAGGTTTAATAGAGGTGAGGAAGCCATAATTTTGCCTTATACTTAGACCACCACTGCTTGCATGAGAGTTGATGTCTACTGATGGAATAAAGCTATTTGCTTTGCTTTGTGTGTTTTAGATAAAAGCAGACTTTTATACAAATTCAGGTAGTTTTTTTTTGAATTTTGCAATTATCTTCAAACTTAGTGACCAATCTTTACTTCCTTATTGTCCTTTCTCAACCCTAAACCCTTTAAACTCTATATTATATCAAATGCCATATAATGAATTTCATTTGTGTTATCTCTAAAATTGTATTTTCTTTATCTGTTAGGTGTACTGAGTTACACTAAGTTATATCTCTGTGGTCTGCACATTCCCATTTTATCAGAAATGGTGATACCAATTCATCTTTCCACTATGTAAATCAATGCTTTAACAATGTTAATTTTACACATATTCATACCTTTACTTGGGAGGTTGGTATTGCATAATGGTAATGCCAAGTGTAAGAATAAAGTCAGATTAGCTGGGTTCAAACCAGCCATGTCCTACTTTTGTAAACTTTGATAAGCTAGTTAGCCTCTTTGGGCCTCAGTTCCTTTATCTATAAAATGGCAATAGTAATAGTGCATACCTCACAATGCTATTGTGAGGATAATATGAGCAGGTGGATACCGTGTGCTTAGAATAGCCCCTTGCTAGACATGAATACTTGCTAATGTTTTTTGTGTTTGTTACTGTTGACGTTACTAGGTATGATGCATTATATTGGGTAATGTGGGTGGGGAAAAAGGAGATAAGTTCCTGCCCTTAAATGCTTTGAATTACAGCAGAGGAAATGTACATATACATAAATAATTATTATAGAATATGATATAGGTACATTAAAGTGCCTTATGATTTGGAAATGGAAGTGACTTGCCATTTTGGGGTGTCAGAAATTTCACAGGGATTTACNCATACATAAATAATTATTATAGAATATGATATAGGTACATATAAAGTGCCTTATGATTTGGAAATGGAAGTGACTTGCCATTTTGGGGTGTCAGAAATTTCACAGGGATTTACTTTTGGTATGAGCTTAAAGTATAACAAGTGTGCTAGAGAAAGATAGGAAAGCATCAAAAGCATAGAAAACAGAATGGGCAAAGCAGAGAAGAGTGAAACATCAACATGTTAGGCGATAAAAGGTAATTCATTAATTCAAAAATAGTTCAATAGTTCGTTGAAATTAGAGCAGTGGTTCTCCACAGGTAGTAGTTTTGTTTCCTCTAGGCAATGTATGGCAGTGCCTTTATTCTCACAACAGGGAGGCACTATCGGCATTTAGCATGTGAAAACCAGGCAGGCTGCTAAACATCCCCAGGGGCTGCTCCCACAACAAAGAATTCCATGGCCAGAGACATCAGTAGTGCTGAAGGCAAGAAGGCCTGAGCTGGAGAAGTGGGCAGGCAGAGAGAGCAGTGGAGGACAGGCAGTGATTTGGTTGGGATCCACTTTAAAAGAGCCTGATATGCAAGTATAAAGATGTTGCCTTCTAACGGCTATCGGAACCCTGGTCCATTAACTCCCTGGGGTGCCAGAACATTTGCCATTTGATAATTGATATATATTTTTTTAAGATTTTATTTATTTGTTCGACAGAGATAGAGACAGCCAGCGAGAGAGTGAACACNTGAGAGAGTGAACACAAGCGGGGGGAGTGGGAGAGGAAGAAGCAGGCTCATAGCAGAGGAGCCTGATGTGGGGCTCGATCCCATAACGCCGGGATCGCGCCCTGAGCCGAAGGCAGACGCTTAACCGCTGTGCCACCCAGGCGCCCCTGATAATTGATATATTAACAGTATCCAATCAGCNTAATTGATATATTAACAGTATCCAATCAGCTTGATTTAGAGTGTCTTCACTTGAGGCAGGAAAATTCCACATTTTCTTCAGAAATCTGCTTTTCTTAGTCATTGAAACAAAACATCATTTGAGGTAAAAATTCTGTCCTCAGAAGTGCCGATCCATATCCCCCTCAGGCCTTACTTAAAATATATATCAAAACCACAGTCTCCCTTCACTGTTTCCCTCGCTCACAGTCGTTTCCATACGTATTTTCAGCGGGCTCTTCCCCTTAGCCGTCTCCCCGCTGCAGATGCTCCCAATACTCTGTGGTATTCCACTTTCCTGATTGCTGTTAGTCTTGGAAAAACAAAGAGGAGTCTTTTTCATATACCTTTGTTTGTCTTTTAAGGTAATCAGAGGCACAAAGAGAAAGAGAGGAAGGAAGAGATGTGAGAGGATCAGAGTAAACAATCCCTTGGAAGGCTTTAGCTTTTTAGTAAATATGTTCCTCTACCAACACAGGGTTGTATGGCTAAAGGACTTCAGGAACATTCAGATAAGAGGAACAACACCACAACATCATTCGCTGCTTTTCCAGAAGAAAATCAAAGTATTGCTGAGGGTCTTCTACGTCCTGCTGATTTTGTTTTGCTAAAAATGTGTATTGATTTCTTCCACCTCAGAGATTCATAAATGTTATTAAAAATGAATGGCAGGTCTGATTTAAATTAAATGTCAGGTGGTTGATAGGTTTCATAATACTTTTTTAAAATTTTAATGACATTCTTACTTGATTTTGTATTAGAGGCATGCAAAACATAGAATACCAAAATCCACAATAGTATATGCTAAATGAATGCATGAATAATGAAGCTCTTGCTTTTTAAAAATAAAAAGGAACAGTGTATCTGTATTTGTTATGGCTTATTCCAAAGCCACACAGGCTAAATAACACCAAGTTTCTACTCATTAGATAAGACAGAAACCCCACCTTCAACTTATTTGCTCCTATTCTTGTGTTTTAAGCATGATAATTACTTGAGTCATATCGAATTCCTTGCTCATTTGGAAAGTACTGCCAGAGATCAGGATGTAAAAAGTAGGACGAAGGGTTGCATTTTATTATAGTCTATTATAGTGTCTTTGGGGTGAATGTCAACCTTTCAAAATGCCACATTGCATTAGATACTGAAAAATTCCCTTTATTTGCCCAAAGTGGCTTGTCACATGTTTTTAAAAGTCTGAGGAGTAAAATATGCTTTCTATGTATATAAAGGTAATTTCTTTTTCACTCTTTTCTTTGGCCCAAGTGAGTGTTCCCTGGCCATAACCACTTAGACATCATACATTTCCAAATGTTTTACCCTCAAACACTTGATTACTCTAAACACAACCCCTGCACTGAATCACCCCCACCTAAAAGGCATTCAATTGACCAGAAGGAAGAAGCAGGCTGTTCTGAAACCACTACTCCAGGAACTTGACTAGTTTATCACAGGTAGACAATTTGTGTTATTTTCTCTCTTTGTGGAGTTCACCCCACGCTGCTCCTTACAATCCAAAGTAGCACTTTCATTTTTCTGATAGTGCTCCCAGGGGACGCTGAAACACTCGGCCACCTCCACTTCACTAATGTGTGGATTTCGCCCCCCTGCGAATTACCTCTGTTGAATTTTCTTTTGCTTTTTCTCAGGCTCCTGCTGACAAAGCCTGCAGACAGCAATGTTCATCCTTAACAGAGTACCCTGCTCCCAGCAGGGCAACCCAGGCATTCACAGCTCACACACGTTGTTGATCAAGTGCTCCACAGAAAAAGCTGTCTGTCTGCCACAGGCAGAGGGTGAAAAATCTTTGAAGATTCTCAGAGGACCCACCTACTCACCCCTACCTATTTTTTTCAAGGTAGGAAAGAGAGCATCAAGTCCATTATATTGTATGTAAAGACTTTTTTCCTATTCCTTGCTTCCTTGGCCTGAAATAATTTCTGCTCTGGGGTCAGGCATTAAGAAATAGAAAGGCTTAATAGAGTACCAGTTTGGGTTCATATTTTATTGCATCCCATTCTATCATTTATTCATTTAACACATATTTTTGAATCCCGGCCATCTGTCAGACACTGTTCTACACCTAATCTGTCTTTAAAATTTGTCCTGTTACCTCTATTTTTAAACATGTTGATTTTTCTCCCGTCACCATACAAATCTCCAGAAAAACAAATTAATTGATTGCATGTGCTATTTGTTGTGACATGGCCCCTCTTATCGGGTACCATTGAGCTCTCTGACTCTTCCAGCAGTTTTCAAATCAAGAGGTCTACATAGGATTGTGATGCTGAGTAGACTTATTTCAAATATCCATCACCCGCTGTGTCATAGTTTAGTGTCACCTTAACTCCCAACCTATAGAAATGGTGCAGAAATTATCTAATAGAACTTACAGAGGCAGAAATAACTCATTGTGTTTGTTCAAAGATTGTTTATATAGATTTATTTGAAGATAATTGTGTTTTAATGCAAAGAATAATACACTTCTGTTGGTAAAATTATGATTACAATTTATTCTTGCCTATTCAAGTTTAGTTCAAATGCTAAGAGCATTTTCTATTACAAAAATTTTTATGAGGTCTATGTTTGTCATAATGACTCTGTTTATATAACACCACAAGTGTCAATTTATTGGGGAAAAGATAAACAGATAAAATAAATCCTTGCTGTGACATTTCCTTTGGAAGTTATTTAAACCTCTTTTATGTCACTTGGGAATTTGAAAAATATACTGAAATAGTACAGCAGAAGAACCAGATGTTAATACAATAAGTAAATGCAAAATAGTCTTTTAATATGGGAGAAAGTACTCAAACGTTGACTTCAAAATCATGCAGAACTGCTGGAATACAAATCCCAGTCCTAGAAATTATTAAATCTATTGCTTTATTCTTTCAGAGTATATTTCCTTGTTTTTCATGTACATTTAATATATCTCCTGCCAAGTTGTGTGAGGTTGGAATGAGATATTATAAATGGAATGAACAAATCACAGGTCCACTCATACTGTAGGAACTAGAAAACATTCTTTCTCCTGAGCTTGTTTAAAGAATAACCATGTCATCTTTACTCGTGTGTGTGTGTGTGTGTGTGTGTGTGTGTGTGTGTGTATTTTTACTTGTTTAATTTCTCTTTACCAGTAGACTATGGTTTTTGTGATAATAATGTTGATGTCTAACATTTTATTAGTACTCTTTCCCAGTACTTGGCAGAGTCTCAGACATGACTGCCTGCCTGCTGGTAACAAAATGGCAGATAATGATCAGAATTAATGCAGGTGAAATCTTTTTGAAATCACTGATGGGATCCATGAAGTTTGCATCTTTTGCTCCATATTTGAAGGATATGTTTTATCACTCAAAGGCTGTGACTCTTCCTAATAAATAAAAAAGAACTAACTTGCTTTGTTTCAGGTCTAATTTTATCATCAGTGTCAATCACAAAGACTAAATCTACTGAGTTACAATTCACATTCATTAAGATGATATAAGTAAATTAAGCAATTAAATGTGTTCAGTCATCCTTGAATGATCTCAATATTTAAAAGTAGCAAAAGTTGGAGAGTGATCAAAGGTAGAAATGATTCAGTTCAATTCAATTTCATAAATAACTATTGCAGAAAATGGTGGGGATGATAGGTGTTAAGAACTTGAGTTTGAGTTCCAATTTTGGCTACATAGTGTTTGTTTTTTCTTTTAGTTTCAAGTTTTATTTAAATTCCAGTTAATTAGCGTACACAGTAATATTAGGGTCAGGTGTAGAATTGAGTGATTCATCATTTACAAAATAATGCCCAGTACTCATCACAAGTGACCTCCTTAATACCTATCACCCATTTAGTCCACCCCCACCACCTCCCCTCCAGCAACCCTCAGTTTGTTCTCTATAGTTAAGAGTCTGTTTTATGGTTTGCCTCTCTCTCTCTCTCTATGTTTATTTGTTTTGTTTCTTAAATTCCATGTATGAGTGAAAGCTTATGCTATTTGTCTTTCTCTGAAGGACTTGTTTTGCTTACAATAATAATCTAGCTCCATCCACGTTGTCGAAAACAGCAAGATTTCATTCTTTTTGATGGCTGAATAATATTTCATTGTGTATACATACCACACCTTCTTTATCCATCATCAGTTGATAGGCATTTGGGCTCTTTCCGTAATTTGGCTATTGTTGATAATGCTGCTATAAATATCTGGAAGCATGTGCCTGTTTAAATCAGTATTTTTGTATCCTTTGGATAAATAGTAGTACAATTGCTGGGTCACAGGATAGTTCTATTTTTAACTTTTTGAGGAACCCCCGTACTGTTTTCCAGAGTGGCTGTACCAGCTTGCATTCCCACCAACAGTGTAAGAGCATTCCCCTTTCTCCACATCCTTGCCAACATCTGTTGTTTCCTGTGTTGTTAATTTTAGCCATTCTGATTGGTGTGAGGTAATATCTCATCGTAGTTCTGATTTACATTTCCCTGACGATGAGTGATATTGAGCATCTCCTCATGTGTCTGTTAGCCATCTGTGTGTCTTCCTTGAAAAAATGTCTGTTCATGTCTTTATCCATTTTTTTTAACTGGATTATTTGTTTTTTATGTGTTGAGTTTGGTGAGTTCTTTATAGATTTTGGATATTAGCCCTTTATCAGATATGTCATTTGCAAATATCTCCTTCCATTCCAAAGGTCATCTTTTAGTTTTGTTGATTGTTTCCTTCACTGTGCAGAAGCCTTATATCATGATGAATTCCCAATGGTTCATTTTGCTTCAGTTTCCCTTGGCTCAAAAGATGTATCTAGTAAGAAGTTGCTACAGCCAACTTCCATTATCTTATCAAAGAGGTTACTGCCCGTTTTCTTCTTTAGGATTTTGCTAGTTTTCATTCTGTTCAAGTTTTCTGTTTCTTCCTGTTTCAGTTTTGGTAGTTTATATGTTTCTATGAATTTATCCATTTCTTCCCTGCTGTCCAAGTTGTTGGCATACAGCTTTTCATAATATTCTCTTATAATTGTATTTCTGTGGTATTGGTTGTGATTTCTCTTTTCTCATTAGTGATTTTATTTACTTGGGTTCTTTCTATTTTCTTTTTTATAAGTCTGGTAGAAGTTTTATCAATTTTATTAATTTTTTCAAAGAACAAGCTCCTGGTTTCATTGATTTGTTCTTTTGCTTTTCTAGTTTCTATATCACTTATTTCTGCTGTAATTTTTATTATTTCCTTCCTTCTGCTGGCTTTAAGCTTCTTTTGTTGTTCTTTTTTCCAACTCTTTTAGGGTTAACGTTAGGTTATTTGAGGTTTTTTCTTCTTGATGTAGGCCTCTATTGCTGTATACTTCCATCTTAGGACCACTTTTGCTGCATCTTAAAGGTTTTGGACCTTCGTATTTTCATTTTCATTTGTTTCTGTGTATTTTTAAAATTTCCTCTTTGATTTCCTGTTTGACCCATTCATAGTTCAGTAGCATGTGGTTTAACCTCCATGTATTTGGGGTCTTTCCAAATTTTTTCTTGTGATTGACTTCTAGTTTCATTGTGTTGTGGTCAGAAAATGTGCATGATATGATTTCAATCTTTTTGTTATTTGTTGAGGCCAATTTTGTGACCTAATATGTGATCTGTTCCAGAGAATGCTCCATGTGCTCTTGAAAAGAATGTGTATTCTCTTATTTTAAGATGGAGTGTTCTGAATATATCTGTTAAGTCCATCTGGTCCAGTACATCATTCAAAGACATTATTTCCTTGTTTATTTTCTGCTTAGATGACCTGTCCATTGATGTCAGTGGGGTGTTAAAGTCCCCTACCATTGTGTTATGATCAATTGGTTCTTTTATGTTTGCTATTAATTGTTGATATATTTTGGTGCTCCCCTGTTGGGTGTTTAAATATTTATAATTGTTATATCTTCTTGCTGAATTGTCCCCTTTATAATTCTATAATGTCCTTTGTTTCTTTTTACAGTCTTAAAGTCTAGTTTGCCCTATGTAGGTAAAGTGCTACTCCAGTTTTCTTTTGACATCCATTTGTGTGATAAATGTTTCTCCACACCCTCACTTTCAATCTTCAGATGTCTGTAGGTCTAAAATGAGTCTCTTGTAGGTAGCATATAGATAGGTCTTGTTTTTTATATCCATTCTGACACTCTGTGTCATTTGATTGGAGCATGTAGTCCATTTACGTTTAAAGAAATTATTGACAGATATGTATTTACTGCTACTTTATTATCTGTTTTGTCATTGTTTCTAGAGATTTCCTCTGATCCTTTCTTGTCTTTGTTACTTTTGATTTCTCCTTTGCATTCAAAGAGTCCCCTTTAATATTTCTTGTGGGGTTGGTTTAGTGGTCACAAACTCCTTTAGTTTTAATTTGTCTGAGAAACTCTTTATCTCTCTTTGATTCCTGTATTGCTGGATAGAATATTCTTAGTTGCAGATTTTTCCCATTCAGCACTTTGAATATATCATCATACCACTCCCTTCTGGCTTGCCAATTTTCTGTTGAGAAATCTCCAACTAGCCTTATGGGTTTTCCCTTGTAAGTTAAGGAGGACTTCTTTTGTTTTATTGCTTTTGAGGTTTTTTTCTTTACTCCTATATTTTGCAATTTAATTACAGAATATCTCGGTGTTGGCTTGATTTTGATGATTTTATTGGGAGTTCTCTGTGCCTCTTGGATCTGGATGTCTGTTTCTTTCCTCAGATTAGGGAAGTTTTCAGCTATTATATCTTTAAATAACTTTTCTAGCCTCTTTTCTCTCTGTTCTTCTTCTGGGACTCCTATAATACAAATGTTATACATTTGATGGAGTCAATGAGTTTCTTAAGTCTTCTCATGTTGCATAATACCTCTTTCTCTCTTTTGTTCAGCTTCATTGTTTTCCATTATCTTGTCTTCTCGATCACTAATTCATTCCTGTGCATCTTTTAGCCTTCTTCCTCTGCTTACATCAAGCCTGTTCCCAATCTTGTTTATTGTTTTATCTCTGATTGATTCTTTTTTAACTCTTTTATCTCCATGGTAAGGGTCTCACTGATGTCTTCTATTCTTTCTCAAGCCCATTGAGTAGCCTTATAATTGTTGCTTTAAGTTCTCCATCAGGCATGTTACTTACATCTGTTTCACTTAGATCTCTTGTCATGGCCTTATTGTTCTTTCATTTAGGATAAATTTCTCTGTCTTGGCATTTTGTCTAAATCTCCACATTCTTCGGTATGTTAAAGAAGCCATTTATGTCTCCTGTTCCTGAAAGTAGAGGTCATGTAGTGCCCAAGTCCTGGCACTTCAGAGAGTGTCTCAGGTGTGTGCTGCATACACTCTGCTGTTGTGTTTTGGCTGCTCTATCCTTCAGGCCAGTTGCCTGCAGAGGCTCTCCTTGACTGCTTAGGGCAGTGTTTGGTCCCTAGCCTGAATGTGGTGAGTTTTAACAAGGTGTGCTCTGGTATGCTTGTGAAATGAGACCTGACACCACTTTCACCAGAACTGAGGCCCTGCAGAACTCTGGTCAGGAGATGTGGTGTGGCAGGTGTGTGTGCTGATCTTCTGAGGGAGGGCCTGTCACAGTGGGACTGAGGCAAGCTTGATTGAGAAGGACAGGCCTGCCAGAGTGGAGGGGGGTGGGGCTTGGCGTAAGCAAGGTTGGCTGCCAGGGTCAGTTCCGTACTGCTTCCCACAGCTAGCTCTGTATTTTTGCTGAAGGGTGGGGAAATGGCACCAGCCAGCTCCTTTGTTCCTGGAGAGGCATCTCTGTGAATGCTGCTTCTCAGGGATGAGTTGCAACAAGAACAAATATTCTCCCCACTGTGTGCCCCAGGTGTTCTTCAGATCAATATTACCATACTGTCTGCCCCCATGCCGTTTGCCTGCCTCCTCTCCAGGAGCAGCACAATGTCCTTCTTTGGGCTCTATCTGGCCAAGCCTGCTGACCTTTAAAACCCCAGGTTTTAAGCCCCACTGGTTGCAAGAACTCATGAAATTCAGCCCCTCTCATTTTGGCTTTGGGGAAATGTTCTCTTTTTTGTGTTCCCCTGTGTGCTCCTCTCTCACCCTTCTCTGTAACCATGGCTCCCTCCCCTCCACAGCACCTATGATCTGTTTCTCCCCAAAACCATGTATCCTCACTTCCTACCTTCTCTGAAATGGCCTCTTCTCTTCCTTAGGTTGTGGAATTTGTTCTGTCAGTCTTTAGGTAGATTTCTGGACAAATATGTTTTAACCTTCATTTGTGTCTTGAATGTCCTATCATTCCATTTAGTAAACAGAGATGTAGTCATGATTTTAAATTACATTGTTCACTCCCCCCAATGATTGAAAGATCATGGCATGACATCTATAATAGCTCAAATATGCCTCAGGCTAAAGTGAATACCACAAAAAATAATATTTACTTTTAAAGTACATTTGTGAATTCAATACAGTTCCACTTTAATAAACTGTGCTCATTGGAAAATGAGAAAACATCCCTTTAAATTTACTCTGAGAAGAGAGATTGGCTGACAAGTCATTTGCATTCAAGGGAATCTTTAAATGCCTAAACAGAAGCATTGAAGAATATTTCAGAAATGTAGCAATATTCAGCCAGAGAATTGGATCTACAAATGGGGTTTTTCTTCAAGGATCACTCAATACATTGAACAATTAAAAGTTTAACACTAAAGCAATATAAAATTACCTAACACTAGGACAAATTCCCAGATATGAGTTTGCTCTAGAATTACCTTAAGACAATATCATTATTGTCTATTGCAATGACACTGAGGGTGGAAGTCACATGGTCTGAATCCTCATAATATAGGAATGGAAATTAGAACTGTTACTACATTAATGCTTGTTGAGTTGTATGTAGTCTGTATTCCATATAATATGAGAAGAATAATGCCAAGTTAGAAGAATTGAGAGAAATTCTGAATGTATGTAACATAAATAATAATTGAGGGAATCAGAGATTGACTTATTTGACTCTGAATGAAAACAACAAAGGAATAAACTTTTATTAGAGATACAGTTTAACTCAAACATTTAAAGGACTATCATGAAGAAGGAGTAAATGTTCTGAGTACTTTCACAGGATGATGGATAACATTTTAAAGTAGGCAGATTTGGGGTCAACATAAGGCCCAACTTTTATTTAAATGTATGTAGTCATGAATGTGGGATTTTATATGAAACTTATGCTTCACTCATCTTAACTTTGCCAGTTTATTCAAAGGACCTGAGTTAATTTTGTAATTCTGATTTTATATTCTTTTTTTTTAATTTATTTTTTTATTTTATTATTATATTATGTTAGTCACCATACAGTATATCCCTGGATTCCGATGCAAAGTTCGATGCTTCATTAGTTGCGTATAACACCCAGTGCACCATGCAATACGTGCCTTCCTTACTACCCATCACCAGTCTATCCCATTCCCCCACCCCCTCCCCTCTGAAGTCTTCAGTTTGCTTCTCATAGTCCATAGTCTCTCATGTTTCATTCCCCCTTCTGATTACCCCCCCTTTCTTTATCCCTTTCTTCCCCTACTGTTCATCCTAGTTCTTATGTTCCATAGATGAGAGAAATCATATGATAATTGTCTTTCTCTGCTTGACTTATTTCACTTAGCATTATCTCCTCCAGTGCCGTCCATGTTGCAGCAAATGTTGAGAATTCGTTCTTTCTGATAGCTGAGTAATATTCCATTGTATATATGGACCACAGCTTCTTAATCCAGTCATCTGTTGAAGGGCATCTCGGCTCCTTCCATGATTTGGCTATTGTGGACAATGCAGCTATGAACATTGGGGTGCATATGGCCCTTCTCTTTACTACGTCTGTATCTTTGGGGTAAACACCCAGTAGTGCAATGGCTGGGTCATAGGGTAGTTCAATTTTTAACTTTTTAAGGGACCTCCACACTGTTTTCCAGAGTGGCTGTACCAACTTGCATTCCCACCAACAATGTAGGAGGGATCCCCTTTCTCCACATCCTCTCCAACAATTGTTGTTTCTTGCCTTGTCTATCTTTGCCATTCTAACTGGCGTAAGGTGGTATCTCAGTGTGGTTTTGATTTGAATTTCCCTGATGGCTAATGATTTTGAACATTTTTTCATGTGTCTGTTAGCCATTTGTATGTCTTCATTGGAAAAGTGTCTGTTCATATCTTCTGCCCATTTTATGATTTGTTTATTTGTTTCTCGTGTATTGAGTTTGAGAAGTTCTTTGTAGATCTTGGATACCAGTCCTTTATCTGTGGTGTCCTTTGCAAATATATTCTCCCATTCCGTGGGCTGTCTCTTAGTTTTTTTGACTGTTTCCTTGGCTGTGCAGAAGCTCTTTATCCTGATAAAGTCCCATAAGTTCATTTTATCTTTTATTTCTCTTGCCTTTGGAGATGTGTCGTGAAAAAGGTTGCTCTGGCCGATGTCATAGAAGTTGTTGCNCAGTCAAAACTAGAGGCTCTGACGGCCAGGGTCACCGAGGCAGAGGAACGCGTTAGCGAATTGGAGGATGGGTTAGTAGAAGAAAAAACGAAAATAGAAGCTGGTCTTAAAAAAATCCACGCCCACGAATGTAGATTACGGGAGATTACTGACTCTATGAAACGATCCAATGTCAGAATCATCGGCATCCCTGAAGGGGTGGAGAAAAACAGAGGTCTAGAAGAGATATTTGAACAAATTGTAGCTGAAAACTTCCCTAATCTAGCAAGGGAAACAAGCATTCGTGTCCAAGAGGCAGAGAGGACCCCATCCAAGCTCAACCAGGACAAACCTACGCCACGGCATGTCATAGTGCAATTCGCAAATATTAGATCCAAGGATACAGTATTGAAAGCGGCCAGGGCAAAGAAATTTCTCACGTACCAAGGCAAAGGTATCAGGATTACGTCAGACCTGTCTACAGAGACCTGGAATGAGAGAAAGGCTTGGGGGGGCATTTTTAAAGCTCTTTCAGAGAAAAACATGCAGCCAAGGATCCTTTATCCAGCAAAGCTGTCATTCAGAATTGATGGAGAAATAAAGACGTTCCAAAATCGCCAATCATTAACCAATTTCGTAACCACGAAACCAGCCCTACAGGAGATATTAAGGGGGGCTCTATAAAGGTAAAAAGGCCCCAAGAGTGATACAGAGCAGCAAGTCACAACCGATACAAAGACTTTAAAGAGAAATGGCATCATTAAAATCATATCTGTCAATAATCTCTATCAATCTAAATGGCTTAAACTCTCCCATAAAACGCCACAGGGTTGCAGATTGGATAAAAAGACATGACCCATCCATTTGCTGTCTACAAGAGACTCATTTTGAACCCAAAGATGCATTCAGACTTAGAGTAAGGGGATGGAGTACCATCTTCCACGCAAATGGACCTCAAAAGAAAGCTGGAGTAGCAATTCTCATATCAGATAGACTGGATTTTAAACTAGAGGCCATAGAGAGAGACACAGAAGGGCACTATATTATTCTTAAAGGAAGTATTCAACAAGTGGATATGACAATTATAAATATATATGCCCCCAACAGGGGAGCAGCAAGATACACAAGCCAACTCTTAACCAAAATAAAGAGACATATAGATAAAAATATATTCTTTTTCTTAACATTGGTTTCTCAAATATTAACATTTCAGGTTCAACAAAAACTTGAATCATTCTCTACTCAGATGACAATAAGTCCTTCATATTTTGTATCATCCTTTCCACTTGTAAGAATCTAAGATTTTAGTATTTTGCTACTCTTTTTTTCATTGATTTGTTTTATTGTCAAAAATGTATTGATCAGATAACCCTCTATTATACATGGATTTGTGAGAATTAGCACTGTAAGTATAATTTGCCTCCCATTCAGTGTAGAAATGACAGAAAATATTAGGGTAAGAGGGCAAAAAGTAAAATTTGACACTTTTTCTTTCTCAAATGGTGTGTTTCTGAGTATACATTAATAATTAAGTGTATCACAATTAGTTTAAATATCTGGTTAAATCTAGAATTTTAGACAACTATAAAAACAGGGTAGAAAAAAACATTGGATGCTCTGATGCTTGAGTGTAATCATACATGCATATGCATAGTTCGCATGTAAAACATGAAAGGACAAAATGATGTTCTGTCTGCTTTCATCAATTTTAGTGCATTTGACAGCTTTCTTTTGTGTGAATATATTTTGCCATACTTTTAGAAGGAAAATAGCAAGCACAAATGCTATTCCCTTCTAAATATCATGTCTGCCTGATGTTAACAAAAAAGTACACAAATATACAGGGAAATTAAGGAGCAAAGGGAGCTTCTCAAATATGTCCAGGAAGTTCTAATGAGTAATTCATTAGGTTCAAAGATGATTTAGAGGTGGATAAAATGGCAAGTCGAGTTCATCTTGATATAGCATAAGGAATCAATACAGAAAAGTAATAAAGTGGAACTGTTAAGAAAGAAAAAAATGGTATTGAGGAAGAAAGCAGTAAAATCAAGGATGTATTATGAACACTATTTGTATAGTGCTTTATAATGAAGAAAAACTTTCATAAACATTAGGTAATAACAAATGTATTATAAGTGAACTCTGACTACAGGGGATGTGCTTTATGAATACACATTTTAAACCCTTATTGTAAATCTCAACATAATAGACCAACACTCTATGAATGTGGACATGTGAAGTCTCTAACCAATGATGAATAGGATACTGTGCCAAACTGATTGGTTTTAGGCCAATGCAATTAAAAAAAAAAAAAAACACACCAGTAAGAAAACATGATGGGTGATCCATAAGACTGAGAACTTTAGATTTCATCCCTTCATGATGAGAAGGAATGACTATGGTTCTGCCAAGCATTGCTTTGAACAACTGGTAAAATACCCATGAAAAACATTTCTAGTGAGATAAAAGTATGGTATAATTGATTCAGGAATATAACTGAATAGCATAACAGTTAAGTAGAGAATTAACAATTTCTGTCTTCCCAAAAAAAGAGTTTCAAAATTTTTTGAAAAAAAAAATAAAGATAAATCCATTAATGAGGAAGAATGCTCTTCATAACAGGTATTTAATATCTATGAAAAAGGGAGTAGGGATCATTGAAGGGGAAATTTTTCCCATTTAAACTGTCAAGATCTTACATTAAAAGACATTTTTGAGGGAATTCTTGCAAATTAAAAAAAACAGCAATAAAAGTTTTCAAGACAGCTGACCCTAATTTTGAATGCATTTCAGAGGTATTTAGAAAATTAAATACACTGGTTATTGTCACAAAAGATTTACCATGAACAGAAGCATCCTCTGTTTCCTCCAAAAGAGAAAAATTCTCTTAAAAAAGAGGACTTATGATGTAGCTTTCACATCAAGTGATTTCACAGATTTCAAAATGTTTTTAGAAAGCTGTATTGCATTTGATTTTTCAAGTTTATCTTAGCGACCAGTGTGGTGAGAAGACTAAAATTAAGGTTCAGTGTCATGTGCTGCCTTGACATGTAGTACAACTGGGAAAGCCATGATGGCCTGACTGCAAGTTACCTCTACGCTGCTCCCACAGAAAAGGTCCTGTAGCCAAACAGCCCTCTTAAAAGGGGATTAGACACCATTCCTGCTTGTCCTTGAGTAGCAAGTTTCAGTTCCCCAGCAGACCACTGAGTTATTCAGGCAGGCCAAGCACTTCTTCCCACAGGAACCAACCAACGTGTCATCCAACCTTCTTGATGCTCTAAAGCCTGCCTCCAACAGCCCCTGGGTGTTCTCTCTGTTTCCAAATACAACTTCTGTGTTGCCCTTCACAGCTTTCAGCGTTCTCCTCCTGTGAGTATATGAGACCAATAAACTGCTATCAGTCACATGTGTCCAGTGTCAGGTGTCATGTGTTTGGCCATCTCCAGAGCCCTGGGGTAGAAAACTCTCCTCACCAATGGTGTGAAAGAAGGCTATTAAAAAATGAAACAAAACCATGTATTTTTATTTTTATGATATGAAATATATTTCAGGCACAGAATCTCAGTAACATTATGTATATATAGGAAATAATATTGCAGCTTGTTTTGTAATTTGTGATCTCTTTCTAGAAACTAATATTAGATTCTAAGTCATAGGTTATACCTCATAAGGGGATGTACTGAGGCAGAGTTAATACATGAGACCGAGTCACTTGTAAATTATCCAGAGGGTATAGATCACAGGTCTTCTCACTTCAAAGTTAGTTTTCTTTATATAATACTGAATGGTCAGGGTAATATCGAGATCTCACTATAAAAATCCATTTTCAGTAAATGGATTCACCAAACATGTATTTCACATGTTTCTCCTACTTTTCACTAAATTTCTTCCTTTGAACCTTCTCAACCTTATTCATGGCAGTCAATTGGAGTCTTGTTTTAGTCAAGAATGCCTGCCTGCTACACAGAATTTTCTTTCAGACAAAAATCAAATAGAACCTTGAGATGACTATTCTCTTCTTTCCTCCATCCCTCTGGTGTGGTTCTACAGTGATACCATTGATTTTTCTTGTAATCAACCAAGATATAAATAGAACAGTAACTGTCAAATGCATACAATTCCTAACTCTACCTCTGTTCCCATGCTCATTAAAATTTGAGATCTTCCAGTGTTCCAGATTCTAGTTATTTGAAGGGTAGAAAAACTAGAAATGTATTCATAGTCATGATTTAAAAAAAATTACTGTGGCAAACTGAGCATACTTCATCTCTAAATGAAAAAGGTTTGAGATATCTTTAATTTCCTTTTAAATGGAGCATTTGTTTCTTTTTGCTTCTTATGGTATTAATATTATATACTGCCATGAAAGGGTAGAAAAAGAGTAAAAAAAAACATCAATTAAGCAAAATGCAATTATTTTTGATCTGTCTTTAAAAAACAAAATCTGTTTTTATGATTGGACAACATTATGGATTATTTTCAGTGTATGGCTTTCTGAAATATTTGTTTTCTTATGGAAAAATAAAATTTTCTTATGGAGAAAATCTTTCTGATTTGAATATGATACATTTTTATTTCTCTTGTTTTTATTTTGCTTACTATGATACATTAGAAACCATCTCAATGGGTACTTGTTCTGTTTTATAATAATTTCTTTAAAAGATTTGTTACTAACTAAAGTTAACATATTCATTGATATATGTATTCACTGTTTAATTATTTATACCTAAGAATCCTTGATATCAGGACAAAATTATAGTTACCTAGAAGTACAATTTATATACTTCTAGTTCCTGTTATGGAGTTAATTGTGTGGTCTGGTTGCCTTTTTTTTTTTTTTTAAGCTATATTAGTGTCTTTTTAAGGTTGCAATGCAAAACTTGTCTCTGTTTTAAATATCACTACACAAAAAAAATTATTAAAGCTGTTCTAATGTAGCAGATCTTTGGTTCTTAATTATCCATTTGTCCAAGAGGTGGATTGGACCCACCAGTTATCTGAGGCAAGTTTCTACTTGCTCACGTATATATGCTCTATATCAGCTAGTACAGGTAATGGGTGGGTTTCCATTCAGGCCCCTGTTCTAGCTAGTGTTCTTTCCAGCCATAAGATAACATGTCACCTAATTGTCAAAGCATACACATCAGCCCTTATTTGGTAACAGATTTTGTAGACTGTAGGTGTTTAACAGAAAATATATCCTTGGCTTCTCTGCTTTTTTTTGTTTTTCTTTCTTTTTTTTTTCCTTTTCTTTTAATTTTTTTTGTGAGAAATAACATTCATGAAATTTTTGAGTTGTATGCAGTTTACTTTTTATGTCACAAGATCTATTTTAAAATCATGTCAATTCATCAGAGATTTTGCATATTTAGGATAAATTATTTTGAATTTTAAGGGATATTCTTTACTGAAGTTCACCATGTAATCATATGGCTATGGTATGTTGATGAAAATGAGGGACGCCTGGGTGGCTCAGTTGGTTAAGCATCTGTTGTCAGCTCAGGCCATGATCCCAGGGTCCTGGGATGGAGCCCCACATCAGGTTCCTTGCTCAGTGGGGAGCCTGCTTCTCCCTCTGCTTCCTGCTCCCCCTGCTTGTACTCTTTCTCTCTCTGACAAATAAATAAAGTCTTTAAAAAATGTAATTATTTACTTAATGCCGAGGTGTACCCCATCATGGGGCTCAAAATACAAAGATTATGATGTTTGATTTTCTTATAAATGTGATTTTTTAAAGTATTGCAAATATTTGTTTATGTTCTGTCCTCTTCATTATGCACCCATAGAATTCAGTTTCATGTCTGCTTTCCTAACTGGTAATTAGGTCTGCAGCTCCATTTCAGTATGGGAGTTTCTCATCCTTATTGGCTCTGACCTGTCCGATTGAGCATGTTGTTACCTTAACTTTAATTTATCGGTTTAGTGCTCACCAGGAGAGTTAAGGACAAATTTTAAGGAGGGCTAAAGCTTGTTACTATTTTGGGAGTTGCATTGGTACCCGTACCTGGGGCTGTGTTGCCCTCACCTCCAGTAATGGGATGGAGGTTCTGTTAACAGCCAGGTGGCAAACAATGCATTTCCCAAATCCTATTCCATCATTTCCATTTTCAGACCCTGCTTGGGCACCCACTGATCTGGGATGGGAGTCCTGGAAGCAGCAGGAGATTAAGAAGCAGGAGGTCTATTAGGGAGTATACCCAGCCTAAATCCTTGTGAAGGAGAAGGCAAAGCAATGGGATTGGAGAAGAGTTCTGATTCAGTTTTAACAGAGGCCCTAGCCGACCTGACTGAGGAATCAGAAGCTGTCATAACTCTCTGCAGATGTCCTGAGTTGGAACAAAGGATCTAAGCCATTATGTTCCAACATAGGTCTGTCACTGGTTTCTAGATTTGAACTTGGATGAGGCAGTTCTCTTCAGTTATTGCATTCCCTCAGTTTCCCTGAAGGAATCTGACAGCGGAGTGCTTTCCCTTGGCAGTGCTTCCTGCAGCTGAGGGAATAAAAGTCCATTCCTCACGGCGATCTGGGCAATGCCTCATAACATCCTCCACATGGATTATTAAATATTTGTCCATATAATACGTTTTACTGAAATCTAGAAGAAATCTATACTTCATAATGTTTATAATTTTTTAAATGTTTATTGGCCATGCAGGTTTTCTTTTTTTTTAACTGTGAATTTATTTTATTTTTAAATTTTTTATTATGTTATCTTAGTCGCCATACAGTCCATCATTAATTTTTGGTGTAGTGTTCCATGATTCATTGCTTGCGTATAACACCCAGTGCACCATGCAATATGTGCCCTCCTTAATACCCATCACCGGCCTATCCCAATCCTCCACCCCCCACCAAGCCCTCAGTTTGTTTTCCGGAGTCCACACCTCTCATGGTTCATTCCCCCTTCTGTTTACCCCCTTCATTCTTCCCTTTTTCTTTTCCATGATTTGTGGTTTGGAAATTTTGCACATTTTAAATTGGATTCTTTTGTCTGTATGTTAAATTGTAGGAGTATATAATATCTATGCCTATACACAGTCTTTGTAGTTTTTATGTGATACATTTAAATTCTGAATCTTTCACTTTGATTATGAATTATGTTGTTGCATAGTAGGTCTTCACTTTAATGGAGCTGAATTCATAAAAGTTCCTGTTTGGTTTGTGCTTTTTTTTTTTTTTTTTAAGATTTTATTTGTTTATTTTGACAGAGAGACAGCCAGGGAGAGAGGGAACACAGCAGGGGAGTGGGAGAGGAAGAAGCAGGCTCCCAGCGGAGGAGCGCGATGTGGGACTCCGGACTCGATCCGGGAACGCCAGGATCACTCCCTGAGCCGAAGGCAGATGCTTAATGACTGCACTACCCAGGCACCCCTGGTTTGTGCTTTTTATATCTTACTCAAGAATTTTTTATCTTCTCTGAAGGCATACAGGTATTCTACTATTTTACTTACAAACATTGTGAAGCTTTGCATGTCCACTTCAGTTCTTTACAACTCCTGAAATGAATATACGAAAATATTATTTCATTCTCTGTGGCTAACAACTGTCGTAGCAGCAGTCCTTGACTAGACCATACATAGCCTCCCCCCACACTTGCAATACCATCTCTGTAAAATACGAAAAGTCATATCATCAGTCTGGTTCTTTGTCTCTACTTCCATTAGATTTTTTGCTCATTCCCTAGGCAAATTTTGCTCTGATTTATTTAGAATAGTGTCAAAATAAATCTTGAAAATTGGAGGGCAAGTTTTCTTTCCCAAAAGACGTAGTTATTTTGGCCTTTTTCATTTTCCTCAATCTTTTAGAATCATCTATAACAATATAATTTGTAATTTCATTGAATTTATAGATTAGTTTGGGAGATAATTAACACCTTTAAGTCACTGAACATTCTTCTTTACAAACTTGGCTTCTCTTGCCATTTAATTTAGTCTTCCTTAGTAATTTTTCATTCAAGTTTTAAACTTTTCTCCATAAAGGCATTACTCAGATTTATTTAAAAAAGTTGACCTCCGCTATTTAATATTTTTATTGCTTTTATGCTTGTTAATGTTTAGAAATTTACATGAAAATATGATTTGCTATTAATATTAATAGTGTTAATAATACATAGTATTATAATTTACTATTATTTGCTAATATACAAGAATAACATCAACTTGTATATTGTTCTTTTATTGAACAATCTTGATGAATCCTTATTCTTCAAATTTGGCTGCTAACTAATTTAGGTGTCATGTAGAAAATCATATTAACTTTGAAAAATCTCATATTCTTGTTTTGTTTTTACTGTATTGGCTGAAGCCAATATAACATTATATTTGATTTTATCTTCACATTAATTTATATCTATAAAAATCACAGTGTAATGCTATCCTGATGTATCTATTGATAAATCTATAAATAGATATCTACATAGATATATATAATATATGCTAATACACACATATATACCATATATAGATATACATACAAATATATACTTGACACACACACTAGATAGATAATCACAATAGTGCTAGTAGGTCATCTTTATTTTTCCTAATATTAAAGAGAAGCTTCTGACATTGCAATGTTAGGTATTATGTAGATGCAGATTGTGTAGATACCATTTAAGGATATTGCCTTTTATTACTAATATAGAAGGATGTCTTATTATGAATAGTATTAAATTTTACTGGATGATTTTTCTGTACCTATTGAAATCACATTATGCGTTTACTACTTTAATCTAATGTTATGGTGAATTACATTTATTGATTTCCTAGTGGTAAACTATCCTAACATTTCTGGGATAAACATGGTTGTTCATTATTAGCTTTTTCAAAAATATAGTAATGTATTAAATTTTGCTCATACTCTCTAGAATTTTAGAATCTCTTATTATTGAAATCAAAAGATATTCTAATGCTTTCTGCATTCTCATATGTTAGATTGCTTACCAACACCATATAATTGGATTTTGTTTTGTTCTTAAATCCATTGTGAAATATGTCATCGAAATAAGGCTTATTCATTTGTATTTACATTTCATTTAAGCACCAAATTCAATATATTTGGATTTTGTTTCTTATTTTGTGTTTCCCCTTTATCCTCCCTTTTCAACGCTTATTTTTTTCTTTTTAATTTTCTTGTTTTCCATTTATAGTTTTATTTTTTAATTCTGCATTTTTGCTGCTACTTGGTTTTTTTAATCTTTTAGTTTTTACCCATTGGATTATCTTGTATTTGATCTGCTTCTATCTATCTCAAGATAATTTCTGTACTCTTCCCCAAACATAGAGGATTTGAGAACAATACTTTTCAAACTGTCAGTGGTAAAGAATTTTTTTTTCAAAATTTCCAATTCCTTATAGACTGATAGATCTGCAAAATAAAATCAGCACATGTTACTAGAAAAGTGAAATGATAAAGTGCACACTAAATACAAGGCTACTTTTTTGGTTATTAGACTTAACAGACATAAAATTATTTTGTCAAAATGCTTTTAAAGTTTCTTACTCTCAATTTCAATGTATTTCTTGTCACAGATCAGTACAAGACAGTTTGTGGACTGGTACTGATCATGGAATGTAGTTTGAATGGCACTGACTTTGAATACTTTAATTGCAAATGTTTTTTCTTCTTATAGAATTGTTGTGAGGTATTGAATACAGTTTTAATCTACCTTGTTTTTTTATCCCCACATTACTATTATTTGAACTGTTTCAGGTTGTTGATATTTTTTAGACTTATACATTTCTCAATTTCATTGCCTTTTTTTTTTCATCTCAGACCTTCCTTTTGTGATATTATTCATCCTTCCGAAATAATCCTTGAAGATTTCCTTTAGTGAGGGTAGGTTAGTGGCAAGCTCTTTGTCTCAAATGTCTTTATTTTTTCTAAAATCCTTAGTGATAGTTTAGTTTGGTATCTAATCCTAAAGTAACAGTTTTCTCCTCCTACCAACCCTTTCTCAGAATTTTGAGGTTATTATTCTACAAGCTATTTATAGTCATTGTGATATTGCACATTTTGTAAGTAATATTTCTTTTCTCTTTGGTTACTTTGAAGTTATTCTTCCTGCACTTGGTATTTTTCAGTATATTTATAAAGTGTCTTGGTGTGGATTTTCTTTTATTTTGCATGGAAGGACATGTGTTTCCTGTGCGTAAATATTCTTAGTTTTCATTAATTCTGTGAAATTCTCACTCACTGTATTTGCCAATATTGCCCCCATTATATTTTCTATTTCCTTCTGTAAATCTGATTTAAAAAACTGAGACATTTCTCTTCTATCCTTCACGTCTCTTAGCTTCTGTGTTTTTTTTTTTAACTTCAACTTTTTGAATTTCTGTGATGCATTTCTTCAAGTTTGACAGTTCTCTTTACAGTTGTTTTTTTAATTCACCACTCTGTTGTTTTGTTTCAGTGATTATGTTTTACTTATTTATTTTTTTTGCTGACACCAGCACTTTATTAGCGAGGAGCCTTGGTTTAGGAGGGGGTGTTGGGATCCAGAAGAAGCACTCATCTCAGTGGATTTTCCCAGAAATCCAGCGTTCCTCCATGCTGACTTCGCGGAAACACCGTTGTGGATGAAATCTCTAGAGGGCAGTGCTGTCCGGGACAGCATGGCTTCGATGTCAGGCTCCGTATCAATGGCTGGAAAGCGGCGTCAGTACCTGGGCACAGGCACACCGTCGGGGCCCACCAGGAGCTTCTCAGAGTTCCAGGCGACGTCGTCGAGGCCCACCAGAGACCAGGCGATGAACTTGGAATCAGTCATGAGAGCAGCGGCGTTCTCACTGCGGGCAGGCAGGACCTCTTGCAGAAAGACGAAGACGGGGTGCGCCTGCGCGCCATTCACCTTGTACTTAGGAGGCGGCAAGTTGGGCTGGAGCCTGCCGCTTAGTGGGACGTGCTTGAGGGAATTCAGGATCTTTTAGCTCTTGGCGTTTTCCCGGTGCCCAAACTGGTGGTGGGGGAAGCGGAGCATGACCCGGCCCTGGGGCCAGAGGCGCCGCTGCAGCCGGTTCTTGTGGGTGTAATCTCGGACCCTTTGGGCCTCGGAGCGACGCCACATTCTCGATGAGCAGCGCCTTGGCCCCGGGCCACCCAGGCTCCTGGGCTCCCTGGTGGCCGGCGGGCGCGTGGAGAAGGCGGACCAGGAGCTCGCGGGCGGCCTATGCGGGAAGAGTGCATTATGTAAATTTTATTTATAGATTACCTAATTAATTACTCTTCACATCTTTGTAATACTTCATATTACCTTTAATTTTGCAGATATTTCCATCTTTTATTNTAATACTTCATATTACCTTTAATTTTGCATATATTTCCATCTTTTATTTCTTTCAGTGTTTTAAAAGTCCATTTGGATTCTACATGTGTTGCTTCAGCTATCAGAAAAACAGGGATTTAGGGGCGCCTGGGTGGCACAGCGGTTAGNTATTTCCATCTTTTATTTCTTTCAGTGTTTTAAAAGTCCATTTGGATTCTACATGTGTTGCTTCAGCTATCAGAAAAACAGGGATTTAATTCTCCTGTCCTGATTTTGCTGAATAACGTTTGTGGTGCCATTTTCATTAACCTTTTATAATTTTGGACTGTGAGTTTAGTTTTGGTGGTTTTTTTCTGTGAGAATCATACGGGACCACGTTTGGGCCNCCCCCTGCTTGTGTTCCCTCTCTCGCTGGCTGTCTCTATCTCTGTCGAATAAATAAATAAAAATCTTTAAAAAAAAAAAAAAAACAAACCAAAAACAGGGATTTAATTCTCCTGTCTTGATTTTGCTGAATAGCGTTTGTGGTGCCATTTTCATTAACCTTTTATAATTTTGGACTGTGAGTTTAGTTTTGGTGGTTTTTTTCTGTGAGAATCATACGGGACCACGTTTGGGCCATATTTTGAAAGATAATATTTTTAAATAGAGGTGCCTTGGAGATGTCCTTACCTCATGATTATTTTATGTTAATATACCTGTATGATTTTTTTTGCAAGGTACATAGTATAAATCGGATTATTGAAACCTTTATGTGAGCGCAAGTTTGTATTTGTAAATTCTTACAGACTTGTTTCCACCACAGTACACGCCAAGCCAGATAAGTACGCTTGTCATGTTTATTTATTGGCTTATTTTCTTTTAGAGTTTGTCCCTGGTCTGGAAAGGGGAGTTATAGAGAAGTCTAATTCAACCAACCCCATCTCCCACCCCCCCACAACACTCTGAAAGTTTATTAATTATATTATCTGGTAAAATTTGATTTCTGATATTGGTAGAGATACAGCTTTTAGCTTACTATTCTGGCTTTTACTTTTCTCTTTGATTTGTGTCCTTTGGTGTTTTTCTTACTTGGGGCGGGGTTGGGCTTAACTGTATATTTAAAATAATGTTTATTATATTTTTTCCAGAATTTCTGGCTGCATTATAGTGAAACATTGTTCAGGATATTTATCTTGCCATAGTGTTATTTGAAATATAAGCATATGGTCCAATTCATGTTCTCTTTTCTTTCTGTACTGTAGTCATACTTTACATCTTTCAGTCACTCTAAAATCTTTAGTTACTTTCCAACCCATACTGTTTTGGTTAGGGTAAGATGAAGCATACTCCAGCTGTAAAAATAAACTCCCAAATTTCAGTGCTTTAAAAAGAGTAGATGCTTTTTGTTTACTCATCTAACAACCTGATATGGGCATTTCTTGCTGTCAGGTGGCTTTCCTTCATGTGGTATTTCAGGTATCTGGACTTCTTCTATCCCAGGGGTCAACCAGGGAATAGAAATGACACACACCGCTTTCATCAAACTTCTTGGATGGGAGTTAGTCACATAACCACCTGTGGAGGCAAAAGAAGCCTAAGAAACGCTCCTTTCCCAGTCAGGGCTGTATCTAATGAAATTGCACATTACAGTGAGGGAAACTCTCAGTGTTGATGTACAGATACTCATTTCTGTGACAGGTGCTTTTGCATATGATATTCCCTGTGCCCGGACATTTTCCCTCGCTTACCCTTTCTAACTGACACTCTTTTGTGCTTTGTCACCCTATCACAATCTAGGAAAGTCTTTCCAGATTAAGTGAGGGCCTGGTTCCATAAAAATAACCTAATAAATCCTTTAGTCCTTCTTAGCACTTATACAATTGTAATTGTTATAATGTCTGTGCAATTGTTTCCTCCATCTCTAATCCTCCACTAAAACAAACTCTGTAAAGGAAGAGCTCATCTCTCTCCCACTGCTTCACCCCTCCCCCCATCACGATATTACTAGTTCCTTAGTGTCTGGCAAATTGTGAACATGCAATATCTATGTGTTAATTCATAAAAAAATAAAGGAGGTTTGTATAAAATGATCAACAAGATTTAGAGTGAAAACCATGACATTCAGTATCATCAAACTCTTAAATGCTAATCTTGTATAAGTAAATTAATCAATCCACAAAGTAAATTTATGAAGATTTGCTCAACAGAGCAGGTTCTGTGAAATACATATTCTTCAAATACATATTCTTTGTCATTAGGCATCTCATATCTCTTTGAGGGGTGGGGGTGTGAGGCCTTTCTAAGCTGGAACATTAGAACTCTCCTCTAAAAAAATTTAAAATTAGTAAAATATAGGTTATGATTATGCCAAGATATGTCAGCTGTAATGTTGCCACAAATACTGTATTTTAGCCTTCCTGTTAGAGACATACATGGTGTCTTCTATCTCCTTACCCGGAGAACCACATTTCTTGCCTTACAGAAAGAATAAAGCCTGTTCCATTTAGATGTCCCAGGAAAGAAATATCATGCAATTAAATATGATTTTGTTCCTATAGTCTTTATTATCTAAACTGTTCAAGTAGGGAGTTTTTATGTGCTCAATCATTCTTTCCAATTTCAAGTATTAAGATCAAAGGGTTTTTTCTCTCTCTAAAATATAATAAAATTATATACTTCTTAAAGCAAATAGAATGAGTGTTGAGGTATACATTGTTTCCTTAAAGATAATGATATGTCAAATATGTATTGGTATATTTTCTTCAAATATGTTTAAAAAACCTGATATCTAATATTTTTATGAGCTTTTATTTTTACTTTTTTAAGTTTTTCTTTTTCTTTTCTTTTCTTTTTTTTTTTTAATAGGTTTCCTGGCTTCTCTTAGGAGCTCCTTACTTTCATGCTGCTAGATTCCTCCAGACCAGGTAAAAAGAAGGCAGTGAACTCACTTGAACTTTTTTGGTAGAAGCTTAGTTTTGTTGAAATACTTGCATGCCTTCTATCTGACTCTTTAACATACATACACCTATTCTCTGGTGCTGTATTCTTCATCTTAAGTTAGTCATTGGTAAATGGCTGCTTATTGCTGCTTCAGTTTTTTTACCTATGTGGTTTTGCTTTGAATGTATGTTATTTTTTTTTCTTTAACCATTCAGATTGGCTGTGAATTATATCAGGAGAGCAGCCTTTTAACAATCAAGGTCAATAGGAATCTCTTCTCCTAATAAGTCACATAAAGCCTTTGCTGTGTGCTATTCCACAGGGCAGAGTAGAAGCTGTTTTATTGACCAGCCTTTCCTAAGGGGGCCTTGTAGCATTTGCAATTTTTGCCCTCAGGGGCTGGTAAAAGAGACCTCTGCTACTCTTTTAATCAGTACCAGAATCAGCAATTAACCTATAACTGTATCTGGTGTCCTAGAAAAGAGGCAATGTAATCTTTTCTCATTACTTCTTATGGGAAAATTGCTTTTGACATATGTGCTTTAAGGTTGCTCACACTTTTCAAGAAATATCCTTTTAGCCTCTGCCAATCAGTACAAATATTACCTCTTCCATAGATGGTCACATTTTGGTTTACTGAACTAAACTGTTCTGCATTGTATTTTGCCTTTATGCTTTTAAGGGTGCCCTGTGCATATTTCTATCAGAATACTTATCACAATGTTGTATAATCATCCCTTTACTCCCTTGACTATAAATTAGAGAGCATTTATCTTGATAAATTCAGTTACTAGGAAAGTGACTGGTTCTTCATTAATAACGGCATTTCAGATCAACCTTAGGAACCAAGATAGTTTCTGCACAATGAAGAGTGCCTAGCACATAGTAATCTCTCAATAAATATTTCTTAAATAAGATTCTTAATAATGGGGGTGCCTGGGTGGCTCAGTCAGTTCACAGTCTGACTCGTGATTTGGGCTCAGGTCGTGATCTCATGGGTAGGCTCCACACTCAGTGGGGTATCTGCTTGCTTGTCCCTCTCTCTCTGCTCCTTCCATCTGCTCACCCACACACTCTCTCTCTCTCTCAAATAAATAAATCTTTAGAGAAGTAATAACACCTAATGTACAACACTTCTTTTGTGATGGGCATAGTTCTGACTTATATTAATTCATGTAACCCTCTAAACCATTTTAGTAGGTAGGGCTATTATTTTCTCCATTTTACAGATGAGTAACTGATGCAAGAAAGGGTGAGTAAATTTCCAAATGGCACACAGCCAGGAAGTGCTGGTGTCATGAGTCAAATCTGGTCAGTCTGGTTCCCAAGTCCATCCCCCTAACATAACTGTAAGAAAAAGCTTCTATAGAAAGAAATGACTTGCTGATAAAACATTTTCACATATAAGAGGAAGAAATATTTATACTTATACAAAAGACTGACACTAAGTATAAATATATGTTCTTATAGGGCATATGAGAGGTAAATGGAAAGTTATTATTTGCCTTCCTGCACATTTTCCATGAACCAAAACTGTATATCATTTTTTCAGAGAAGTTTATGAATAAAATGAAACCTTTTTATGTTTTATATCTGGAATTAAAAGACCCAGTGCATAATTAGAAGTGATGAAAAGACTTTCAGTTCTTAATGTTGGACTATTATAAGTTTTGGGTAGTATCTAAATTAATATTACGTAATAATAAAATACTACAAGAGTATAAAGGTATGCATCATCAATATTTTCTCATTAATGAATAGTGTGTTAAGTTCTCATACTAATGAAATGAGACTTAGGATAAAAACACATCAGGAAATAGGATACTCTTGATAATTAAATAAAAAATCTTGTCGGGGGGAGGTTAAGATGGCGGAGGAGTAGGGGACCCCTTTTTCAGCCGGTCCCCTGAGTTGAGCTGGATAGGTACCAGACCAGCAGGAATATCCACGGAATCAGCCTGAGACGCAGGAAGATACATCTGGATCTCTACAAATGAACATCTCCAGCGCTGAGTATCGAGGTACGAAGCGGGGAGCCGTGAAACCGCGCACAGATATCGGAAGCTAAACAGAAGGGGGAGGGAGCCGCCGTGTCAGGGCGCCGGGAAGCGGTAGCCACCTGCAAGGGGGAGCGGACAGACCGCGGACCCGCACGCTTGAGACAGCAGGCTGAGAAGGGAGCTCCGGGAGCGCACGCGGGACGGCTGGCGGTTGGCGGGCCACCTGCACGGGGGAGCAGGCGGACTCGCGGACGGCACCCGCGAGACAACAGACTTAGAACGCGAGCTCCAGGAGCGCGCGCGCAGGGCGGCTGGCGGGCCACCTGCACCGGGGAGCGGGCGGACCGCGGACCCGCACTCTGGAAACGGCAGACTGAGTCCGTGAGCCGGGAGCGTGCACCACCAAGCATCTCACGGAGCTCCGGAGCTCCGGTGTGCTCACTGGATCGAGGCTGAGACCGGGAGCTCCGGGAGCGTCCGCGGGGCGGCTGGCGGCTGGAGGGCCACCTGCACGGGGGAGCAGGCGGACTCGCGGTCAGCACCCGTGAGACACCAGACTGAGACGGGGAGCTCCGGGAGCCCGCGCGGGGCGGCTGGCGGCTGGCGGGGTTGGAAACACAAAGGACAGAGACGTGCCGGCCCTGGAAGTGAGGGCTGGGACGCCGGGTGTGGGGCGCACAGCCCGGGATGCTGCAGGGTTGAGCAGCACCAACAGAAACAGAGTTAAAGTGGCCAGAACATCAGTGGAGAACGATCCGCGATCCCTCTGTTCTGAGACAGAGGCTGAATTTCAGCCGCTGCTGCTCTCTCAGAAGAGGCATAGCAAACCGCCAGGGAAAGCCGCCAGAGAACAAAAGCCCGGAAATACCGGCTCACAGGGTGCCCATCCCCATCCCCCCTCGCAAGGGACACAGAGACTCTACCCAAACAGGGTTTTCTGAGTACCGGCAGGCAGGCCCCTCCCCCAGAAGGCAGGCTGAAAAATCAAGAAGCCCACAACCCGGAGCGCCTGAGTGGCGCAGTCACCAAGCACCTGTCTTCGGATTAGGGTGTGATCACAACGCTCCGTAAGGAGTCCTTCATCGGGCTTCTCCACCGGGAACCTGCTTCTTCCTCTCCCACTCCTCTGCTTGGGTTCCCTTTCTTGCTGACTGTCTCTCTCTCTCTCAAATAAATAAATAAACTCTTTAAGGAAGAAGCCCACATCCCTAAGATCTCTATAAAACAAGGGCGCACGGCCTGGGTCCCAGTCAACACTTGGGCTCTGGACAACCCTGCAATCTCTCTTCATCAGAATGACGAGAAGGAGAAGTCCCCCCCAGCAAAGAAAAGATAATGAGTCTGTGGCCTCTGCCACAGAATTGGCCTCGGCCACAGAATTAATACATATGGATGTATCCCAATTATCAGAAATGGAATTCAGAGCAACAATGGTCAAGATGATGAGTAAACTTGAAAAAAGCATCAGAGAAAGCGTTGCTGAGAATATAGAATCCCTAAGGGCAGAAATGAGAGCGAATCTGACAGAAATTAAAAACTCAGTGGGCCAAATACAGTCAAAACTAGAGGCTCTGACGGCCAGGGTCACCGAGGCAGAGGAACGCGTTAGCGAATTGGAGGATGGGTTAGTAGAAGAAAAAACGAAAATAGAAGCTGGTCTTAAAAAAATCCACGCCCACGAATGTAGATTACGGGAGATTACTGACTCTATGAAACGATCCAATGTCAGAATCATCGGCATCCCTGAAGGGGTGGAGAAAAACAGAGGTCTAGAAGAGATATTTGAACAAATTGTAGCTGAAAACTTCCCTAATCTAGCAAGGGAAACAAGCATTCGTGTCCAAGAGGCAGAGAGGACCCCATCCAAGCTCAACCAGGACAAACCTACGCCACGGCATGTCATAGTGCAATTCGCAAATATTAGATCCAAGGATACAGTATTGAAAGCGGCCAGGGCAAAGAAATTTCTCACGTACCAAGGCAAAGGTATCAGGATTACGTCAGACCTGTCTACAGAGACCTGGAATGAGAGAAAGGCTTGGGGGGGCATTTTTAAAGCTCTTTCAGAGAAAAACATGCAGCCAAGGATCCTTTATCCAGCAAAGCTGTCATTCAGAATTGATGGAGAAATAAAGACGTTCCAAAATCGCCAATCATTAACCAATTTCGTAACCACGAAACCAGCCCTACAGGAGATATTAAGGGGGGCTCTATAAAGGTAAAAAGGCCCCAAGAGTGATACAGAGCAGCAAGTCACAACCGATACAAAGACTTTAAAGAGAAATGGCATCATTAAAATCATATCTGTCAATAATCTCTATCAATCTAAATGGCTTAAACTCTCCCATAAAACGCCACAGGGTTGCAGATTGGATAAAAAGACATGACCCATCCATTTGCTGTCTACAAGAGACTCATTTTGAACCCAAAGATGCATTCAGACTTAGAGTAAGGGGATGGAGTACCATCTTCCACGCAAATGGACCTCAAAAGAAAGCTGGAGTAGCAATTCTCATATCAGATAGACTGGATTTTAAACTAGAGGCCATAGAGAGAGATACAGAAGGGCACTATATTATTCTTAAAGGAAGTATTCAACAAGTGGATATGACAATTATTAATATATATGCCCCCAACAGGGGAGCAGCAAGATACACAAGCCAACTCTTAACCAAAATAAAGAGACATATAGATAAGAACACAGTAATAGTAGGGGACCTCAACACCCCACTATCAGAAATAGACAGAACACCCTGGCAAAAACTAAGCAAAGAATCAAAGGCTTTGAATGCCATACTCGACGAGTTGGACCTCATAGATATATATAGAACACTACACCCCAGAACCAAAGAATACTCATTCTATTCAAATGCCCATGGAACATTCTCAAGAATAGATCATGCTCTGGGACACAAAACAGGTCTCAGCCAATACCAAAAGATTGAAATTATCCCCTGCATATTCTCAGACCACAACGCTCTGAAATTGGAACTCAACCACAAGGAAAAACCTGGAAGAAACTCAAACACTTGGAGGCTAAGAACCATCCTGCTCAAGAATGACTCGATAAACCAGGAAATCAAAAAACAAATTAAACAATTTATGGAGACCAACGAGAATGAATACACAACGGTCCAAAACCTATGGGATACTGCAAAGGCAGTCCTAAGGGGGAAATACATAGCCATCCAAGCCTCACTCAAAAGAATAGAAAAATCTAAAATGCAGTTTCTATATTCTCACCTCAAGAAACTGGAACAGCAACAGAGGGACAGGCCTAACCCACTGACAAGGAAGGAGTTGACCAAGATTAGAGCAGAAATCAATGAATTAGAGACCAGAACCACAGTAGAGCAGATCAACAGGACTAGAAGCTGGTTCTTTGAGAGAATCCATAAAATTGATAGACCACTGGCAAAACTTGTCCAAAAACAAAGAGAAAGGACTGAGATTATTAAAATTATGACTGAAAAGGGAGAGGTCACGACCAGCACCATTGAAATTGCAAGGATTATTAGAAACTTTTATCAACAGCTATATGCCAAAAAACTAAACAATCTGGAAGAGATGGAGGCCTTCCTGGAAACCTATAAACTACCAAGACTGAAACAGGAAGAAATAGATTTCTTAAATAGGCCAATTAACTATGAAGAAATTGAGTCAGTGATAAACAACCTTCCAAATAATAAAACTCCAGGCCCAGACGGTTTTCCTGGGGAATTCTACCAAACATTCAAAGAAGAAATAATACCTATTCTCCTAAAGCTATTTCAAAAAATAGAAACAGAAGGAAAGCTACCAAACTCATTCTATGAGGCTAATATTACCTTGATCCCCAAACCAGGCAAAGACCCCCTCAAAAAGGAGAATTACAGACCGATTTCTCTAATGAATATGGATGCCAAAATCCTCAACAAGATCCTTGCTAATAGAATCCAACAGTACATTAAAAGGATTATCCATCATGACCAAGTGGGATTCATACCTGGGATGCAAGCATGGTTCAACACTCGCAAATCAATCAATGTGATACATCATATCAACAAGAAAAGACTCAAGAACCATATGATCCTCTCAATTGATGCAGAAAAAGCATTTGACAAAATACAGCATCCTTTCCTGATTAAAACCCTTCAGAGTGTAGGAATAGAGGGTACATTTCTCAATCTCATAAAAGCCATCTATGAAAAGCCTACTGCAAGCATTATTCTCAATGGGGAAAAGCTGGAAGCCTTTCCCTTAAGATCAGGAACACGACAAGGATGCCCACTCTCGCCACTATTATTCAACATAGTACTAGAAGTCCTTGCAACAGCAATCAGAAGACAAAAAGGGATCAAAGGTATCCAAATCGGCAAAGAAGAAGTCAAACTGTCTCTCTTTGCAGATGACATGATACTCTATATGGAAAACCCAAAGGAATCCACTCCCAAACTATTAGAAGTTATAGAACAATTCAGTAAGGTGGCAGGATACAAAATCAATGCCCAGAAATCAGTTGCATTTCTATACACGAATAACGAGACTGAAGAAAGAGAAATTAGGGAATCCATCCCATTTACAATAACACCAAAAACCATACGTTACCTTGGAATTAACTTAACCAGAGACGTAAAGGACCTATATGCTAGAAACTATAGATCACTTTTGAAAGATATTGAGGAAGACATAAAAAGATGGAAAAATATTCCATGCTCATGGATTGGAAGAATTAACATAGTTAAAATGTCCATACTACCCAGAGCAATCTACACTTTCAATGCTATCCCGATCAAAATACCGAGGACATTTTTCAAAGAACTGGAACAAATAGTCCTTAAATTTGTATGGAACCAGAAAAGGCCCCGAATCTCCAAGGAACTGTTGAAAAGGAAAAACAAAGCTGGGGGCATCACAATGCCGGATTTCGAGCTGTACTACAAAGCTGTGATCACAAAGACAGCATGGTACTGGCACAAAAACAGACACATCGACCAATGGAACAGAATAGAGAACCCAGAAATGGACCCTCGGCTCTTTGGGCAACTAATCTTTGATAAAGCAGGAAAAAACATCCGGTGGAAAAAAGACAGTCTCTTCAATAAATGGTGCTGGGAAAATTGGACAGCTACATGCAAAAGAATGAAACTTGACCACTCTCTCACACCATACACAAAAATAAACTCCAAATGGATGAAAGACCTCAATGTGAGACAGGAATCCATCAAAATTCTAGAGGAGAACATAGGCAACAACTTCTATGACATCGGCCAGAGCAACCTTTTTCACGACACATCTCCAAAGGCAAGAGAAATAAAAGATAAAATGAACTTATGGGACTTTATCAGGATAAAGAGCTTCTGCACAGCCAAGGAAACAGTCAAAAAAACTAAGAGACAGCCCACGGAATGGGAGAATATATTTGCAAAGGACACCACAGATAAAGGACTGGTATCCAAGATCTACAAAGAACTTCTCAAACTCAATACACGAGAAACAAATAAACAAATCATAAAATGGGCAGAAGATATGAACAGACACTTTTCCAATGAAGACATACAAATGGCTAACAGACACATGAAAAAATGTTCAAAATCATTAGCCATCAGGGAAATTCAAATCAAAACCACACTGAGATACCACCTTACGCCAGTTAGAATGGCAAAGATAGACAAGGCAAGAAACAACAATTGTTGGAGAGGATGTGGAGAAAGGGGATCCCTCCTACATTGTTGGTGGGAATGCAAGTTGGTACAGCCACTCTGGAAAACAGTGTGGAGGTCCCTTAAAAAGTTAAAAATTGAACTACCCTATGACCCAGCCATTGCACTACTGGGTGTTTACCCCAAAGATACAGACGTAGTAAAGAGAAGGGCCATATGCACCCCAATGTTCATAGCTGCATTGTCCACAATAGCCAAATCATGGAAGGAGCCGAGATGCCCTTCAACAGATGACTGGATTAAGAAGCTGTGGTCCATATATACAATGGAATATTACTCAGCTATCAGAAAGAACGAATTCTCAACATTTGCTGCAACATGGACGGCACTGGAGGAGATAATGCTAAGTGAAATAAGTCAAGCAGAGAAAGACAATTATCATATGATTTCTCTCATCTATGGAACATAAGAACTAGGAGGATCGGTAGGGGAAGAAAGGGATAAAGAAAAGGGGGGTAATCAGAGGGGGGAATGAAACATGAGAGACTATGGACTGTGAGAGGCAAACTGAGGACTTCAGAGGGGAGGGGGTGGGGGAATGGGATAGACTGGTGATGGGTAGTAGGGAGGGCACGTATTGCATGGTGCACTGGGTGTTATACGCAACTAATGAAGCATCAAACTTTACATCGGAATCTGGGGATGTACTGTATGGTGATTAACACAATATAATAAAATAAAATTAATATTAAAAAAAATCTATGTAATAGTTTTCTGTGATACATTTTATAATTCACCTTATAACCTTTTATTTTCATAAGGCCTTGAAATACAATACCCAATTGCATTAGGGAACATTTACAAAATTTAGTTTAATATATGTTATCTTAAAATTTGTAATACACCTCAATATACTTCAACAGAAAAATGGAACAAATCTTATAGACATACCTAAAAATTGAATTTGAGATATAATATGCTAATCTAGCATGTGCATGTTGCTAGTAAATAATGTATTCTTGTTAAAAAATGGCTTACTGCATAAAATTCTAAGGGAAAAAAAATCAGCCTTTGAATTTGGTTTTAGGAATTATTGCAAGAATATTCATCTTGAAGTTAGAATTGTTCTCCTGCTGAAATTTAAATTTTTGTGTGCACAATCTGAGTTTCCTGAAGATCATGCTGCTTGATGCTGATTCCTAATTTTAGCAAGGTTTTTGCTTTGTTTTAAAATTAGCCTGAAGTTGGCAACTTATATTAAATTACCTTATTTTATTTCATTATATGTAAACATAAGTAGATATACTGATAAATATAAAATTGAAATGATCTATTTATTCAGATGGGGCATTATTCCTCAGCCTTTCCCCAACACTGGCTAGCTTCAGATAATTCTCTTTCTTTCTCTTTTCTCCCCCCATCTCTGTATTATTTCAAGCTTATATTTTAGATTTATGGAATCTTTCATGAAATACTTAGACAATATATTTTTAATTTTGGTTTGTTTTTGTATGTGTACGTATTTGAATTTAAGATACGAAGAGTGAACCTCACAGTACCATTAACACTACCATTTTTAGATTTCCCTTTGAATTACATATTCAAGAACTTACAAGTAGGAGCCAAGCTATGTCTTCTTTCCTAAGAATTATAGACTCTGGGCTTTTCCAGAGAGACTTTTTAGCACCATGGGATACCATAAGCCCTTAAATTCCTTATATTATTTGCCACAGTCACTGAAGGACATGCATTTCTGGGTCATTGTACTTTTTCCAAATGTTTTGCAGGCTCCTATTCATAGATTAGCTGGTGAAGAAGAATAGTTTTCAATTTGACAGTTATGGGATTGCAGTGCTACTGTTTGGTAATGTAAGGATAAGTTACAATCTCATTTACACCATGTTCTTTATTTATGACTCCTGTGTTCTTATTTCCTTTAAACAAGGTATACCTGTATCTGTTAGTTCTTGAAAACTCAGTTTCTATTATGAGGACACTCTTGGAATTTCTTCATGTAGAATTTCTCATGGTCTTTAAGAATACCATGATTATTGGATCCGCAGAATATTTTAAACACTTATCTTGGTGGAAATTGTGTGAATTAAACCGAAATACCAGAAGTTCACCTACTTTTATTCAGTGGATACTCTCTTCAAAGACTTTTAAGAGAATTGTTATGTCATGAGTTGGGGACATGTGATAATTCTCCACAGATTAAAAAAAAATGAATAATTTAGGAAGCCATGCATCTAAATATTAGGAGCTGGTAGGATTCCTTAGAAACCAAAGGACCTAGTTGAGATGTACTTTCAGAAGTAATAAATGTAGTGCCTTTCCATGTAACCCGAGTCTGTTCTTAAGTTCAATTAAATTCAATACACTATGTAATAGTTTTCATTATATTCTACCCAAAATTGCAGAGTATAAGCAGACAAGGTCAATGATATGTGTGTTTGTTCTTTAAACTTTTCTGTAGCTTTGAGAATATCAAATAAAAATTTAACTAGTACCAAACCTATTATAGATTAGTACAAGCAATAAAGTAATAGAGTAAAATCTACATAAGCCTATAATTTGTGAATATGAGGTTAAGTACCCCATAACTAATTGGTAACTTTCAGCAAAATATATGGATCTCTAATCCCTGTTTTTTTTTTTTTTTAAGATTTATTTATTTATTAGACAGAGAGAGAGACAGCCAGCGAGAGAGGGAACACAAGCAGGGGGAGTGGGAGAGGAAGAAGCAGGCTCCTAGTGGAGAAGCCTGATGTGGGGCTCGATCCCGGAACGCCAGGATTGCGCCCTGAGCCGAAGGCAGACGCTTAACGACTGTGCCACCCAGGCGCCCCATCTAATCCCTGTTTTGCTTATATGTTAAATGAAAATAATAAGAGTATCTCCTTCATAGGACTTTTCTAAAATTCTAATAGTATTAAGACAACTGTGAATATTAAATAAAATATTACATATAAATTACTAAGCGGAGTAGTTAATGGTCAATAATTACTCAATAATTGCTTGCAATTATGAAGATTTACATATACATTTGTAATTTATCACTTATATATAGTTTACATCATTGAATTCTTTCATCAAGTTAGGTGGCACAAATCATTTATTTATGTTACAGTGTAGTATATTGAGGTTCAAAAAGTTGAGTCAGTTGTATAATCACATAACTAGTAGATAGAACTGTAACTTGAACCCATTGTTTATGATTTTAAGAACCATGCTGGGGACAAATGCATTAAATTATTTTTAAAATTGTATTTCAGAAAATATCTGTATTGCAGAACAATCTTGTAACATAAAAATTCTAATTAACTTCTTTTGAACGTTCATCGTATTCAAAATCCTGTAGGAAAATGGTAAATTATCTTAGGTAGTGATGTCCAGTTTATTCAAGTTGTATTTTGTTACCTTGGCAAGTTTTGGAGCATCTTCTACTGGCTCCTCTCAGACCTGGTTTTGAGTGCTGGCTCTCCCAGTTATGAGGCATTTGTGTGTTGGGGATACTTAAAGATTGAGACAGAGTCGCTGTTCTCATCAAACTTCAGAGTGTCTGGCACAAAGTAGAGATTACAAGCTACAAATATTGCTACCACTAGAATATTTCAGTTGTTGAAGTGCAGAATTTGTTAATTTCTATATACGTTTTTAATATCAAGGTGAGTTTTACGTTTAATGAATACATATTCAGTATAGTAAATACTTTATAACTTTGGAAGTATATTCATTTCATTATTGCATTTTTCTTGTAATGTAAGTAACATAAATGGGTGAGATCATCTAACTCAGACTGTAGCATTTTAAGTTTTTACATCTTAAAACTTGGAATTGTCCCAGTGACTCAAAACTGTCTCATCGATTCCTTATTCCAAACAATGCTATCCTTTGCTTAGGGCCAAATGGGTACCCCCATGACTTCCTTAGGTTGTTCATGCAAAATGTATTTCTTCCTTGTTTAATTTTCTATTTTCTAAGATAAATGTCTTAATTTCTTCAACTGTTTTTAATGTGGCCTATTCTGAGAACCATCCCATGATGCTTTGTCTTTTTCTAAAAGTGCTTGCATTTGTCTGTAAAAGTTCTACTCCCAGTTACCGGCCTCAGAGCCATGGGGCAGCTGAGACATTGGAAGTAGGTTCCTGACATTTTCTGATTTCTAAGTAGGAGTAGTAACTTTCTGACCTCAGGATAGTATTTGAAGAGGAATGACTTTAATGCTAGTGGCAGAGTCGCTGACTTTTCCTTTTCTAACCTGATCGTTGCTCCATTAAACCCTTAAATTCTTGAAATGCCTCATTTTCTTTTCTTTCACTGAAACCTGAATTATCAACTTGTAAAATGTGTATAGGGTCCAAACCATAGTTATTGGCACTTAGTACATTAAATGTGAGTACTTTAAAGGAGCTTAATTTCACTTAATTTCCTTTCACAAGCACCCCTATTACAAATCATTAAAAAAATAGAGTTTCTTTTTAACATGTTCAATCAGAGAAGGTAAGTTCAAGAACAACACCTTTTCATGTGTCAATTCATTTAACATATATTTATTGAAGGTCTGTTATGTTCTGAAAATTATGAACATGATATTTAGCGAAATAGAGTTCAGGTCTTCATATATTCCATTTCAGTGGAAAATGCACTCTACAGAAATGGAAATAAATGAATTAGGGTCAGGATTTTTTTCTTTCTGAACAGGATTACATTTCTCATAAACTTGAAAATCTAATGAACTTTGTTTGATTTTAATAAGAATATCCAAGTGGGTCTGTTTGCATGTGTGCTCAGTTACTGATTCAGTGAGAGCTATCTTTCCTATCGTAGGTAGAGCCAGCCACCATCACACTGGCAACTGTGGGCTTTGCAGAAACATTTCCTTTTTGACAGCCCCAAAACTGCAACTTCTTATTTCATGAATGTAAAGTTGACTTTTCATGTTTTAATCGCTTCTTGCCTTCTCTAGTTTTACATATCCTTCCGCACTATTGATGTTGCTTCCTCAGATTTCCTCATAATGTTTTCATGGATTTCTGATTCTGATTTTTCTTTGGGAGCCAAAGAACTTATATCCATTCTCCTTCCCCATCTCCTGTCCTCCTGCAGCAGTGCCAGTTGTCTTGCAAGCTGCCCAGTAGCCAGTGCTTCTTCCACCTTGCCTTCAACGAAGGCATAATTTTCCTCAAACTGCAGTTAAAATCAGTGCTTTGGTTTAGGGTCAGAGAGAATCTAGGTTCCTCAGTACTTGGGACTCATGGTTTATTGTGCAGACAAGATGGGGTATTTAGAGTTCAGGCCCACTCTGAGATAGTTCACATGTCAAAAGTTAAGTCAACTTTTGTGGCCTGGCCCCAAGACCAATAACATTTTTGCCTTTACTCTAATGTGAAAGTGTATTTTGAAATTTAAAGAGAACAAAACAAAACAAAAATAGTCCCCAAAATATTTACAAGGGAGTTTTTCAGGTATTTGACTGATTTTTAAGTTAGATATTGGAAGTTTACGTAAAATAGTAATTCTCTGCATTTTATGCAGTTAGGTGGAGGACCTATTTGTATAGTCTATGGTCCCAAGTAAAACTACCTCAAATTAAGCTAATAACACTGAGATAAGTGGGGATAGAGCAGTTGTATGTCAGTGGAGACTACTATATTGGAACATTGAAGGAAAAGCAATAGAAACCAAGGATTTGATTATTTTCTCAAACATACCTAGTTTGAGATGATTTAATCTGGTATATTTAGTCTTGCTTCCGACAGGTCCTTTTTTTCAGATCTGCCATCGGAATCATTAAATTTTCCCCTTTCCTCAGGAATAATTTCCCTACCTTTCCTACTTCCACCGAGCCTCAGATTTGTGTATAAACCCGACTGCACGGGGAGTTGGGTATCAGTATTTGAGGGTAGAATTGGGCCCATAATGGGTTTGAACTAAAAAGAATAATGAATTGAAAACCTGTGTACTTAAATGTGTGTTTTCCATTTCTGACTGAAAATGCTGCTCAAATGAAAGCCAATTTTCTTTTTATGAACTGAACTCATAATTAGGAACTTGAATTATAATATCATAGAAATGGTGGTTATAATATAGACGTATTACATTTGATTAGATTTTGCACAAGGGAGATTCTCCTTTGTATTAACCGGGCATTTAATTCCAACTCCACAGAAGGTAACTTTGAAATTGCAGTCTGTATACTGTGCCCTGCTCAGACACTGGCTAGGTCATGGCGGCCTGCAGAGCATCAGGGCCAGCCACTGAAGACTGTTTGACTTGAAAATTGTCATTTCCATTTTTCTGTGTTTTATTTTAAATTCTTTTTTTTGTGTGGTTCCATTGTTCATGGCATAAATCTGGGGGCAGGATCTGCATCTAGCCTGCTATAAAATACACTGTTCCTTTGGATATATGAAGAAGGGTACCCTCTACCAATTCACATAAATCAAGATAAGAATACTAAAAGCAAAGCAGTTTGATTAGGTACTAAATTCAAAACATTACAAGATTGTGGTCTAACAGCCACTAGAAACTGAAGTCATCCTGCATCTGTGGCATTGTCTAGTGTGGAAAATTAAAATGACAGTTTTAAGAGATAAAGGCAATCTTATTCTTATTGAGCTTTAGGGTTCGTGCCAGTTTATCTTGGTTATGAGGTGTAATGTAATATTACATACACATCTACTATAAACATTCAGACTTTTATAGACATGTCAAAAGGGTACCACTTGATGTGAAATAAAATAAATTACAGCCTTGTAAAAAGTTCCATGATTTACTCTAACATAGGTACACCCTTTCTGCCATCTTAAATCCCCAGGAGAAACTGAAGAGAAACAACTGTAAATTTTAGTCTAAGAGTTATCAGAGCAATAATGTATAGTTTTCCAATGTCAAGGATCAAAATCTACCTTTGCTTTTATTATGAGATAATATCATCAATGTTTACATATTACCGGTGAATAGATTCTCTGAAGCTTTCAAGCTTATATGTAGGTAATGTGTCTATCGAATTTTCTTTTCAGAAGTCTTACAAAAATCTTACATAGACTGAGTTTGCCACAAAAATATGTGTTTTTCATTTCAGGGGGTATCATAAGTCCATAATCTTCTTGAATTTCTAAAACATTTGAAAAAAAGTACATCTACAATGTAGATTGGGAGCCTTCTTTTTTCAGTGTGTCCTCTTTAAAGCTAACATAATTTTTTTCTCATCTTATATTCTGTCAATGACACTGCTGTGGGCTTGATATATTTTTTTTTTTAATGTGTAGGAGATGTTTGGCAAGTAATAGCATTCCTTTCCTATCAAGTTTTACAGCTTTTATATAGCCAGAACAACCCATTTAAACTCATATTCATTCTATACATACTCGCTTTTAGTGATATTTCTTCTTTGTATGCCCTCTTATAATTAGGAAGAAGGCCCCGAAGGGCCCAATTAGCCAACATGTGAATGTAATTATAACTCTTGACTTTTTTCTTTCTTCTCCTTGTATGTATGTCTGTGTAGTATATAGCATAACCTACTTGGGAGAAAATTCCAACCAGGAATAAATTACATATTGAGCTTTTAGCTAATTTATGGCAAACATTCATCATGGTTGCCTAAGAGACATAGTTTCCCTTTACCTATATTAAGAACAGTAGAAAGAGTGGAATTGCCTTTCATAGCGAGCTTCCTCTCACATTTGGAAGTTGAACTAAATAACCAAACTTTCAGTCAACCCTGTGTCCAGTGTCACAGCATCATTTAAGCCTGGTCTTGCCACAAGAGGGATTCTTAAGAGGGCTGAAGTTTGAGTGGTGAATTAGTGAAAGACGTGTGATCAGCCAGCATTGTTTTAAAAAAGACAATTTATAGCTACAGGAGGTTAAGGTCTGAGGAAAGAATTGAGACGTTACTGCTCCATAGTATTAATTTTTAGGGGCAAGTTTCCCAGTTTGATTGTCTTATAACAAGTTCTACAGGCGCTGTCCCAGGCACCAACACACACCACTCTGAGTCCTCTCTCTCATATTTAAGAGGTTCTTTCTTCTCTTGGGAAAATTCAAGTTGTTCTCAATGTGTGGTGAATTTCCAGAGACCGTATTTCTCATTATGAAATAATGAATTTTCAATGTATTTGAGATTAAGGAATTTTTAGTCTCAGTTCATACTGAACATACAAGTAGATGACCAAGTAAATGTTTAGTGTAAGTGCATTACTTTTATAACATTAATGTATAACTTATACTAATATGAACATCTTGTACTGGGGCCACTAGGAGCAACTATGCAAATCGTTCACTGTATTAATCCAGAAGGGGCCCTTGCCATAAACTCTGATGTTAATGATGCCCTTTAGAGGTCTGAAATATGGTAACTTGGGCTCCTACTCTGAGCTTGTTTACTAATTTTCTTGTTTTTATTCCCAATTAGAATCATCTGTTGCCTTAATCTGTCACTACCTAAGCGTACTTGTTCACATTGTATTCTTGTCTGTCTTATGTGGGTTATAATGATAACAGCTAATAAGAGGTAACATTATTTAACTGCATTATCACATTTAATTCTCGTAATAACTCTCTAAATGAGATTTTATTAGTGCTTTCATTTAACAGATAAGAAAACAAAAGCTTTCAAGGATACAGCTTTTAAATTGGGGAGCCCCAGTCTTTCTGACTTGAGAGCTAGAGACCTTCATTATCAATTCACAGGCAAACTACTATTACATTCTAAACAATAGCTATGCATAAATAGGGTCTTTCCTCTGCCATATTATCTCTTGGGGCTTTGGCCACCTGATAGCTCTTTTGTTGCCTGCTTCCACCTTCTTCCTACTACCTGTTAACCAGTCAGATTTCCCATCTATCTGCCTGGCTCTACGAAATCTTAGTTGAAATAGATGAAAGTTTTATGGAAAGAAAATAGGAAATCCACGCCCATCCTGACTAGTAAAACAACAACAAAAAAGAAAAAAAACACTTTATGTCGAAATTTAATATTTTCCTAGGACCGTATCTGTATATCTTAGGAAATGTAGATCAATATTAACAAATTAAATCTATTATGGGTTGACCCGTATCTAGAAAGGTTTAGTATATTTTACTTTACCCTGGCTGAATTATCCTTTGACTCCTTGCCATTCAGTCTAGGTGATGCAGCTCCTAGAAATCTGCAAATTCAACATGAGGCCCTTACAAGTATTGAAGGATGTTGAAGGTGTATGGGTGGAGGTTCCTCCTGAGACTACTGAAGAGGTGTGTCAAGTGAACGGAGTAGGTGGGAAATTGCGGAAGGCTCAGAGAGTTAAGGGAGTGTTACAATTGGAATAGGCAGAGAGAACACGAGAGTAATGAGAAAAAAATATACTGATGTTTTATGGCTGACAACTCAAAATAAGTTCTCAGAAACCAAACATGCTGACCTATCTAACAGGGAAGAAAAATTTGGATGAAGATATTTTTAATCTGACTTTATATACTCATTATTAAGTCAGTTTAACCAGTATTGACTGGGCAATGAAGCAATGCCACAATTATGATAGAGTCTAGTATAGATAATCTGAAAATTTCAGAATATAAAGATATGTATGCGGGGCGCCTGGGTGGCACAGCGGTTAAGCGTCTGCCTTCGGCTCAGGGCATGATCCCGACGTTATGGGATCGAGCCCCATATCAGGCTCCTCTGCTATGAGCCTGCTTCTTCCTCTCCCACTCCCCCTGCTTGTGTCCCCTCTCTCGCTGGCTGTCTCTATCTCTGTCAAATAAATAAATAAAATTAAAAAAAAGATGTATGCAAGAAATATTTAATTTATATTTATAAATTAATCTATAAATTTATAAAATTTGTTTATGTTTAATTTATAAATTAAACATCCTAATGGGGGTAGTATTCTGAGAGGTCATAGAAGATTTTAAAAAAATGTGAATTGGGGTACCTGGGTGGCTCAGTCCATTAAGCATCTGCCTTCAGCTCTGGTAATGATCCCAGGGTCCTGGGATGGAGCCCTTCCTTGGGCTCCCTGCTCAGCAGGGAGTCTGCTTCTCCTTCTCACTCTCCCTCTGTGCTCTCTCTTTCTCTCTCTTAATAAATAAATAAATAAATAAATAAATAAATAAATAAATAAAATATTTTTTAAAAAAGTGGACTGACATAAGGCCCCGAACACCATTTTATTTAGTCTGAAATCTTGTTTTCCATCCAGTAGAGAAATGTGAATGCGGTTTTGTGGCCCGCTGGATACTATATTTTCCTGACAAATCATATAATACCATATTGTTTTAATACTAATTTAAGTGATTTCTTTCATCTTTCATGCTTTGGGAATACCAGCATAGTATCTCAGTTCTAAAACAAGATAAATAGCAACTATCAGCACATAACTTGTACCTTTACCCAGGTGTAAATGTAAAACAGGAATACACCAATTAGCATTCAACTGACATGGTCATTTGCTGCACTATTATCCCATTAAAACATTGTATATTTTTGTTCTTTATCAATGACTACAACTCATTAATAAGGAGTTGTATCAAATGGCTGACTACTTAAACCCTAGAACTCTAGAAATGACATATAAAATGTGAATTTTAAAGAGTGGTTTCATAATTATGTGTGTAACAATAATGAATAGGCTCTACAGACCACTGATTTTAGGAATTAATGAAGACAAGAAGCAAATTAGAACAGATGGATAGATAAAAACATATGCTGATGGTAGAGGAAGGAGTCATTTCAGATAGAAGGAGCAGGATGAGACTGGTACTTTTAGGGGAATTACACCCAGATTTTGATATGAATCTGCCCTATTAATTTGCCCAGCTGGTCTGCAACAGCAGTCAGGAAGAGGTTTATTTCAGAGACTGAACTTGAAAGTGTAGGCAGTTCAGCTAGCAAAGAAAAGGTGTGCCCCACCCCACAAAGAGAACAGCTTGTTTGTTTATTTACTTATTTTTTATTTATGTAGAGAGTTGGAAGAAGGGTAAGAGTGAGAGGGGGAGAGAGAGAATCTGACCCTGAGATCATGACCCTGAGATAATGACCTGGGCTGAAATCAAGAGTCGGACACCTAACCGAATGAACTACCCAAGTGCCCAAGATAATGGGATTTCTTGAAGAGTAGGAGATTCCTACAGAAATCAAGATATCATTGCTCCCAACCTAGCTGGGAAAAGCACTTCATGCTTTTCCCCCAAATTGCTGGAAAACATCATCCAAAGGAAATATACTAGCATGAGTTACTAAAACAAATATTATAGATCATAACCCAGGAAAATGAAAAAAAAAAAGGAATCTGAGAGAGAATGCATAAGGTAAAGATAAATATTGGTGTCCAAAGAGACCAATAAAACTTACAGTTAAAGCCAAACAATTGTTGGTGCATAGTATTAAAACACTGAAACAATGTGAAACTGAAATACCAGATAATATCAGCATGGAAATATTTGGACAAGAAAAAGAAAGGAATTTGAAAGCTGTTTCTGTGATAAATATATCTAGTGATATGAAAAACTCTAAACAGTGACAAAAATATGATTAAATAGGTTTGTTAAAGAATGATGATCATCAGAAGAAATTCTGTGGATATTTCATACACACACACACACACACACACCCCTCAAATCCCTGAAATAAAAAAGAAATGAATAGATACTAAGAAAAATAGAAGAGGCAAGTCCTGTTTAATCCTTTGGCTGCTTCTAATTTTTTTTTTTTTCTGTTTTAAACAGTTGTATTTTTATATGTCTAGGTGTTGTTTTCTTTTGTATTTATACTTTAGGATTTTATAGAGCTTCTACAAATTGTGTTTATTGTCTTTAATTGTTTTTTGAAACTTAGGGGTATTATTTCTTCAAATATTCTTTCAGTTCCATTCACAAATGGATTCCAGTTGTCCATTGGTTATGGTATTGGAGAATGTCTCACTTGTCACTTAAACTCCTACTATTTTAAACTTACTTTCTTTTATTTTATTTTATTTTTTTAAAGATTTTATTTATTTATTCGACAGAGATAGAGACAGCCAGCGAGAGAGGGAACACAAGCAAGGGGAGTGGGAGAGGAAGAAGCAGGCTCATAACGGAAGAGCCTGATGTGGGGCTCGATCCCATAATGCCAGGATCATGCCCTGAGCCGAAGGTAGATGCTTAACCGCTGTGCCACCCAGGTGCCCCTAAACTTACTCTCTTTTAAAATTCATTTTTGGGGGATGCCTGGGTGGCTCAGTCGGTTAAGCATCTGCCTTCAGCTCAGGTCATGATCCCAGGGTCCTGGGATCAAGTCCTATAGCAGGCTCCTTGCTCAGCCTGCTTCTCCCCCTGCCTGCCACTTCCCCTGCTTGTGCTCTCTCTCCCTTTGACAAACAAACAAATAAAAATTCATTTTTATCCTTTTAAATTTAGCTTGTATATTCTCTATTGATGTATTTTCCAATTTACTGATCTTGTGTTCTGCTCTGCCCAATATGCTGTTAAAACTTTTTTTGAGGTCTTATTTTAATTATTGTACTTCTTAGTCTAGAATTCCCATTTTTTCTAGTTGCTATTCTCCTGTTAAATTTCTATATTTTCTTTCTTTCTTTCTTTCTTTCTTTCTTTCTTTCTTTCTTTCTTTCTTTCTTTCTCTCTCTCTCTCTCTCTCTCACACACACACACACACACACACACACACACATTTCTATGGCCCTGTGTCTTTGCTCTTCTAGTAATTTAAATATTAAATCAAATGCAATACCCATTTGTATATAAAAACTACCAAGGATCAAGATGATGTAATTGTTCTCTGGTGAGTTTCTGTTCTTTCTATTGTTAGGTAGAACAAGTCTGATCACCTGAATCCATTCAAAGACAGAGCTGAGGTGAGACTAGGTTATGATTTTGGTTTTGCCCAGGCCCCATCTATCCTCAGTTAACATGCACCTCCCAGGTCACAGTCATTCCGAGCTTTCAACTGAGAACCTTTTGTGTTTGCTGGAGTTTCTTACCTGGCTGTTCCTAAATTTGAATTTGAGTTTCTTTAAAAGGGAAAGTGTTTTTTTCTGATTAGCTGCTTGGCCTTTTGTCTCTCCAGTTTTAGGCTTTTACAAACATCTTGGAAGAAATCTGCCTGCGTGTCAAGCCCAGTTTTCTGCCCACCATTCTGCAGCATCTTGGCCAATTTTGTATGTCCAGCCTCCAAAGATCATCATAAACTACTGCATTTTCTGTCTCGCAGCAGTGGCCATTTGCCCAAGCAAAGGACATATTCTCAGATTTATTTCCTGCACTCAGATTTGGCAATTCCGCAGAGAAAAATGCAGCTACAGAAACTCAGCTCAATATTTCAGTTCTCCTCTCCTTAGGATCTTGGCTTGGTAATCCTTATTGTTTTTAGCAGCAGTGCTTTCTGCATTCTGTCTGGCTTATTTTTAGTTGCTTCAGTTGGCTTGTTTGTCCACCACATGCTCCTTTAACCTTTCTGGAAATAAAATTCATTGAATCACTTTCCTTAAAAATTTTTTAAAAATGTGTGATTATTTGTTGAATGTCTACTGAATTACATACTATTTTATTTATTCCTTACAATAAACCTTAGGAGTATATGTAACTGTTTCCATTTTTAGTATATGAATTGAAATTACTTCCCGATCTACATAGTCTCTACAAAACAGATTTTGAAATCATCTCCCTGTTTATCACATTTCTTGATGCTGATGCAAGTGAAAGAAAAGTAGAGCACCTTCAGAAGCCTGAAGTCGAGGAAGTTTGTGACTCTTTAAGAAGTTTGCACATGCCCCATGGACTGATTCTGTGATGCCACTCTCTAATCTCTAAGTAAATGTACTGGCGTAGCTGGAGCCAACCAGCCATCGGGAAAAAATGTGGAAAATAAATCACCATAATGGTATTATACAGAACGTGGATTGAGGATTATTTATGTGCTGAGCTCTCTACATGTATTAACATGTTTAAAGCTCCCAGGAACCTGATGGCCTGAATCCCTTTTTATTCTTATTTTGCTCAGGTTGCAGCTAAGCCTCAGAGAAGGTAGTAACTTAGCCAAGCCTCACAAGATAATAGGGTGAATGGTTTAACTTCAAAGGCCAGACATTATCCATTGCTTATACTGCCCCAAAAGTGAGAAGCCACTCTCTTTTTCTTGTTTGGGAAGAAAAACACCCCAAGTTAGAGAAGAGAACCAAGGAAAAAATTTTTGTTATAATCTTTCAGTGACTAAATTTAAACATTTTATTTCTTTTATATGTGGAGTCTAAAAAGTTGAATCTATAAAAAACAAAGAGTAAAATAGTGCTTATTAAGGGATTGAGTGGGGAATGATAGGAGTGCTGATGTTTAAGGGTATAAATTTGTAACAAGTAGTAAGTAAGCCATAGAGATCTAATGCACAGCATAATAAATATAGACAATGGTATTCTACCATTTTGTAATGTGATAAATATCACTACATGGGCAGTCATATTACAATATATAAATGTCTCAAAGCAACAGGTTTATACCTTAAACTTACCCAGCATTACACATAAAATTTATTTTTAAAAAAGACATAATTTGGGTTAAATATAAATGTTACCAAGCCATTATCTAATTTAGCAGTTTCTAAATTCTATGGAAAGGATATATAGTCCCTGACTTTAATAAAACTAAGGAAACAAATAATAATAATTTTATTATTAATATTATTATTATTATAAAATCTTTGTATCTAGAAATGTATATGGGCAAATGATTCACTAATATTTTATTCTTTTTCATTTTTTTAAAGATTTTATTTGAGAGAAAGAGAGAAGAGTGAGAGAGAGCACAAATGGTGGGAGGGAGTAGAGGGAGAGGGAGAAGCAGACTCCCCACTGAGCAGGGAGCCTGACACAGGGCTTGATCCCAAGACCCCAGGATCATGACCTGAGCCGAAGACAGATGCTTAACCAACTGAGACACCCAGGTGCCCCATCTTTTTCATGTTTTGCATTACTAAATGTCTCTTTCAAAAATACAATGTACTCAGTACATTAGAGTATAAAAATATTGTTGGACACCATATGCAAAGATTTTTATATCAATTTGTGAATGAACAATAAACAAATATATTCTATATTATAGAAGAAACTCTAAAGATGGAAAAGGATCTATCTGTGATATGATATATTTCCGTTTTCTATGATTTGTATTATTACAGATTGGTTATAATGAATTCATATCTAATGAGTGAAAATAATACTGATCTAAAGATCTCCTGTGAGGTACAACAAAGTAAAGTTGTAGGAAAGAAAAAAAAAAAACAAAACAACTAGTGTATCAGAGACAGTTATGACTGCCCCTTTCCATTTTTATTAAAAATGAAGCTCTGTAGCAGATGGGCTTCAAAGATATTTTAAAGATTTAAGTGCTAATGCATGGGAGAATTCCAATGCAAACAGTTCCTTTAAAGTACTTCAGTGCATGCTGGGCTGTGGGAGGGACCTGGAGAGGCCTTTTAATCTTGCTTAGATCTTTCCATTAATAGAATGCTATAAAATTACCTTCAACATGCATGAGAAAAGTGGTCTTACTGGGAGAAACTTGGCTTCCTCCTGAATTATCTTCCCCTCAACTAAAATTTAGTAAACCATTCTAAATAAGGAAACAACTCCAGCTGCAATGGATGGGTTTCAGTTTGGGATTATTTTATTAAATATTGAATATTTTATTATTTGAAAGCATATGGCATACAAATGTTGAGAATTTCCAAAGAAGCCAACTTCTCATTGGAATAGCATTCCATTTTTTAGTGCATAAACAATTGGTTAAAGTTAAGTATTTAAAATGGAAATATGTTGTTTTTATTTCAGAGCATAGTATTATCATGAAGTTTGAGTCTATAAAAATGTCTAGCAAAGTCAGCGTAGGATTGCCACAGTCATATTATGAATCATGGTGACAATTGTGAGGTCATTAAAGTTGATAATCTGTGTTACCTGTGATATGTTTATAAGCATTATGCATGCAATATAAAGACAAGGAGAATTTGGGTAACCATTTATTTAACTAACTCAGTAAAACCAGGAAACCTGCTAAAGAAAAAAAGGACAAATTCTGTATTCCTAGAAATCTACATTTGTCCCATGATCAAATTCTCCTTCACTTTTACCATTTTAGTTATACAAAATCTGATAGAATAATTTCATATGTTAATTAGTTCTTGATAAGAAAAATTTTTTATATTTAAGAATTAGTTTTTTCATATTAGATTGTATTTTTCTTTACATTTTTACTCTAACCATGACATAGTTTAAGTCTAGAAAAAAAAACAATTATGATAAGAAATGGAAATTAAAAATGTAGTTTTCTGTTTACAATTGAAAAATGTTCTGGTTTTCTCTTTTATTTCTACTTCATTCAATTTTGTATGAAGAAAGGGTATGCTCTTAGCTGTTGAGCAGGTGTCAATAACCAACCAGAAAAAGTAGATTTGATATCTATGATATCAGGCCTCATCCTATCCATGGCTAGTGGGTATGACCAGCATGGTGAAGTCAATTCCTTCCTAGGCTCTGCCACCAGAGAAACCTTGTATAACCCAGGTAACCTTGTATAAGTAACATAATTTTGGTAAATCACACTTTTGTATTTGCAATGTAAGAATCATTGTGTGTATACTGTAATATATTTGTGGAAATGAAATTAGTAATATTTTGAAGTAATTTTTTAAATTATAAAATCCTATGTAATTGTTAGTAGTTATTTCTACGTTGTTACTATTAAAAGCTGTTGTGCTCATATTGGGCCATGGGAAATTCTTCTTCTTCTCTGTCTAGTTTGCAGCTAGACAACTTTACTCCCCTCCATTTTATTTTATAGAGAGGGGCGTCCAGCTGTGAAAGCCTACACTAAATTAGATGAGTAGAAAAACAAAAACCAGGAATGACATTCTCATTCCATTGTTGCCACCCACCCAAGTTATCCGCACCATCACCCCTATTTATAACAAGAGTTTTACTTGGTGAAGTACCCCATAAATCAAATCAAGGATTTACAAGACGTCTTTTTTATTTCATAGATTTAAACATAGATTGAATGCTTGTGTAAATATTGTACCATTTTTTATAAAATACTAGCTTAACCAAAATACCATTAAGTAGTACAGAACCAATAAATAAAGCAGCATTCCAATCCAGACATATTATTAAGGGAGGAAGCAATCAGATCTATAAAATAGTTCTACATTGTAGGAGGGTGAACTCTTACAAACCAGATGTTTTAATTTTTGTTTGGTGTTTGTATAGTACAGTGTGTTCTAAGGAACTTTATAGTCACTAATTAGAAAAAGCCTCACTTAGTCCAGGTACTTTTGTTTCTCCCAATTCTGAATGTTGTGTGCAATTTAAAGTGCTCTAGCACTGACCTTTAATGGCCTCAAATGAATAATGTCCATCTGAGATTAATGATTTCTTTTGATATCAACAATGCACCTAAAGTAAAAAGCAAAATATTTTCCTCTTACCTCTTCATGTGCCAGTCTCTGTTTGATGTAAATTGGAATTCTTTCAACATATTGGTTCTCTTAGATAACGTTGCTCTTCCTAATCCTTTGTAAGGAAGGCTTAATATAGACTGTTTTCAGACATTTGTTTTACTGTAGTTTTACCTTGTTTTGGTGTCTTTGTTAGGTGTTTAAAACTGAGAAGCAAGTAAATAGAACAACATACAGAGAGCCCCAAAATATTTTAAATATTTTAATATTTTAATAAATATTTACTGAGGAATTCTTCTGAGGACTTATAAAGTGGGAATTATCCTGGCTCTTGCTTTGGAAGTACTGATGACCTAAAAACACAAATGGTCATGTATGAGCGTTAGTGTGAATTAGAGCATCATAGTGAAAACTGGCTTTGGAATCTATAGACCTAAGTTTAGGATTCTTACTAACTATCTGGCTTTGGTGAATTATGTAACCTCTCTAAACATCAGTTTCCATGGAATAAATGAAAGCTAGTGTCATTAATGAACAATTCTGAAGAGGATTAATTTTTTTTTTTTTGCCTTCATCATATATATGCTTGTATCACATGCTCTGTGACAAGGGAAATCATCCATGCACTCTCTTTTTCTATCAGTAAAATGCTGAGTTCCTTTGAAGGAGCTAAAGTCTGCAGGAAGGAGAGTGTTACATAAATCCAATTATTGCATAGAGGATGGTAAGGGTCAATGCTGTTAAAGTTCAATTAAATTTAACAGTAAGCATGTGCTTTCAGAAAAATAAAGGATGGCTTTACTAATGTCTTTACCATCCATGCAAATTAACAGGGATCCAGGAGCTGCTTCTGTTAATAGTAATAATAATAATAATAATAATAATAATAATAAAATTGGCATATTAGTTTTCTAACAAAATACCACAGGCTGTGTGACTTAAATAACAGAAATTTATGTTCTCACAGTTCTGGAGGCTAGAAGTCCAAGGTCAAGGTTTCAGCAGTTTTGGTTTCTTCCAAAGCCTCTCCCCTTGGCTTGTTCTTTCTGTCCCTACATAATTGTCCCTTGGTCACTGTGTTGTCTGTGTCTTGTCTCTTCTTATAAGAATGTTAGTCATATTGGAGTAGGGCTATACACATACGACTTCATTTTGCATTAGTTATCTTTTTAAATATCCTGTCTCTCAACAGAGTCACATTGTAAGATACTGAGGTTTACGAGTTCAAGAAATGAATTTTGGGGAGTAACAATTCAGCCTATAGCAAATGGTTTTCTACAAAATCCTAAGGCTGATAACACTGAGGATCATTTACTGAGCAACTGAAAGGAGAGAATGTGTTGAGGGCATGGGGTATTCTATAAAGCAGGGCAGTTGGGTCAATCTGAGTAGGCAGCCTGTTCTAGGACTTTCACTTCTTTATATAAATTCAGCCATTTGTTAGTAGCTTATATTTATATTTGGCCATCAAATAGTTTTATTCTGTTAATTCCTTTTGCTCCTTGATAATAGAAGTAAGTAGAATACTTGAATATCGTTTCTCACATGAAAAGAAAATGAGGGGCCAGTGAATATAGAAGATTGAAAATATTCCTAAAGGAAATTCTGGCAGATCAATACACATTTTTGCAATGAGAAAATGTGGAGTTTTGGTTAATGTTGAAAATGAGAACTATGGATACAACTTAGTTGTTTGACACACATGAATATGAGAATAACATGAGAAAATAATAAGTGGTTATATTTTAGAGGATCATAGATTTAAACAAAAAAACCTCTAAAATGTATTTGTTTTAACATTGACTTGGCCAAATTCAGCCCTTCTGTTTGCATTCATCACTGAATTGAAGTATCTCTAGTCATGCATTTACAATTTTGTACAAATGAATGATTACATGAGTGCTATCGTGCTACATTGTGGTGTTTTTGTTCTTGAATACATGAATGATGAGGAAATAACATGGGAAATTTATTATACTGAAGGAAGTGGTTTTCACTATATAAAACACTATGGTATGTCTATGACTATGAATAAATTTCAACTCTTTGAAATATAATTTAACACTAAAAGCATTGAGTAAGAGTTTTCATTACAGACAAATATAGGAAGGAATGGGATATAAAGGGAAGATGAGTTTTGTAAGCTTCTATGCCAAAATCAAATTTAGAATATTATTAGGTAAGGGCGCCTGGGTGGCACAGTGGTTAAGCGTCTGCCTTCGGCTCAGGGCGTGATCCCAGCCTTATGAGATCGAGCCCCACATCAGGCTCCTCTGCTATGAGCCTGCTTCTTCCTCTCCCACTCCCCCTGCTTGTTCCCTCTCTTGCTGGCTGTCTCTATCTCTGTCGAATAAATAAATAAAATCTTAAAAAAAAAGAATATTATTAGGTCTTTATTCATGGGATTAAATCATTAGAGATATAAGAGCTTTTTAGTTGACTGGGTAAATCAACTATCTCTACTTAATTTCATATGTGAGTTATTTGCATTTTTAATTTTTTCCATATATCATTTTAATCAAAGGTCAATTCAGTGTAGCTATTTGTAAAATGAAAGACAAGAACATTTAAACTATATAGATAATGATTCATAATTAGAAGTCTGATGATTATGCTTTTACCTATTTTAAAATGCATCTTTGGAGAAGTTTAAAAGATATTCTAAGCAATTTATTTTTCATGAAAATTACGGTTAATGTTACATTAACATAAAATATTTCTCAACTCCATGGTTTTTCTGAATTGGACTTTATATCACTGTGGCCATGTGTTATAGGTCAGATTATGCCCCTCCCCAAATTCATATGTTGAAGTCCTAATGCCCAATACCTTTAAGGTATGATGTCTTTGGAAATAGGATTGTTGCAGATATAATTGGTTACGTTATAATGGGGTCATATTGGAGTACTGGTTAGTTCCCTAACTCAATATGACAGTGTCCTTGCCAAAGGCAGAAGTTTGGAGATAGATACATACACAAGGAGGGCACAATGTGAACATAAAAATGACCATCTACAAGCCAAGGAAAGAGGCTTAGAAGAAATCTTTCACTCACAGTCTTCAGAAATAACCAACCCTGCCAACACCTTAATTTTGGAATTTGAGCCAGCAGTACTGTGAGACAAATTTCTGTTGCATAAAGCCACCCGGTTTGTGGTACTGTGTTACAGCAGCCTTTGCAAATGAATACACCATATCTCTAGCCTTGCAATTTTATTATTATTTTTCAAGATCTTTATATATTCATTTGAGAGAGAGTCAGAGGGAGAGAGGGAGTAGGGGCAGAGAGAGACAGAGAATCTCCACCTGCCTCTGCACCAAGTGCAGAGCCTGACGCAGGGCTTAGTTCCACAACTCTGAGATCATGACCTAAGCCAAAACTGAGAGTTGGACACTTAACCAACTGAGCCACCCAGGTGCCCCAGCCTTTCAATTTTATTTTTAATTGAAGAACATTTAGTGTGAAGACACTCACCAATGATAGAGTTTTTTGCCAAGTTTCTTTAAGCTTGTGAGGGGGTCTTGTTAGTGTGTCACAACATTGAAATGTGAATACTTCATAAATAAATGCTTAGCTTTGAAAAATAGTTAATTAAAATGATGTTTCTAATGACAAAACAAATTAAATAAATGATATTGAAGATGTAAGCAATTCATCCAGGAAAGAATCAACTATGAGCTATCAAAAGCTATGCTTAATGTATGCTTGCAAATAGAAAGGCTTCAATTTCTTCCTTATGATCTTCTATAAAATCTTTTAAAAAGTCAAACTTTATAACTTTATAGTCAGAGTTCTTTAGGGTGGTGGCTATGATGTTTATTGTGTTATAGTGTAAGGCAAACATCTTAATATCCTTAAGGCTAAAGTGAAAAAAATGAACATAAAAAGAAAGAAGATTCTGAGAAGTAAATCGCATGATCTAAGAAAGCATCTGAATTTTTAAATTGATGCACTCATTTTTTGAGGCATAATTTATATATTAAGTATGTAAATCTTAAGTCCACAGCTTGACAAATATTTACCTATGTGTACACCTAGTTCCAGATAAAAACATAGAGCATTTCTGTCATTCCAGAAGTCCTTTATATCTCTTCCTATTCAATAGCCACTATTTTGACTTCTTATTTAGTTAGCTTAAATTTATTTTTTAAGAAATCTCTACACCCAAAGTGGGGATCAAACCTACAACCCCAAGATCTAGTGGTGGATGCTCTACTGACTGAGCCAGCCAGGTGCCCCTTGACTTTTTAATTCATAGATTAGTTTTGCCCATTCTTGAATTTTATGCAAATGAAATCGCACAGTCTACACTCTTCTGAGCTGATTTTCTCAACATGAAGTCTATGAGATTCATCCATGTTGTATATATGTTATTTTTCATTACTGTATAATATCCCATTGTGTGAATAAACCACAATGTCTGTTCACTTGCATGTCAGAAAAAGAAATATGAGAAATATTAATTATCTCATAATAATATGAGAAAAAGAAACCAAAAACCTTCTAGAAGGAAAAAGAGAATGTCATTGTGACTTTAGAGTAGGAAAATATATCTTTAAATAGACAGAAAAGCATATCGATCGTTTAAAATAATTTGGATTTCATTAGAATTAAGATCACTGTTTATCGAATATACATCATTAAAAAATGAATAAACAAGTCACAGTCTGAAAGATTTTCACAGTACATATAACTTAAAAATAACTTGAAATATATAAATAATTCTTACAATCAATAAGAAAGAGGTGGATGACCCAGTTAAAAAAATTGCAGAATACTGGAGCAGGTAATTCTCAGAGTATTCAAATAGCCTATATTCACATGAAAAGGGCCTTACATCATTACTCAACAAAGGAAATGTGGTGTAAAACCAAAATGATGCACCATTACATACTCATCAGAATAGATAAAATTTTAAAAAGACTGTCCATACCATCTATTGGACAATGGAGTGGAGTAACTGGAGCTCTCATATGCTATCGATGAGATGGTAAATTGATTTGGAAAACTGTTTGATCTTATCTTCTGAAGTTAAATATATGACTACCCTATGACCCAACTACACACTCTTAGGTATATTTCCAAAGGATATCGGTGTGTATGTTTTCCAGAAGATATGTACAACAATTCTTATAGGAACATTATTTATAACTCCAAACTGGAAACAAAATAGCCATCCAAAGGGAAAGGATAAATAAAATGTGGCATAGAACAATTATCAGTAATTACCGCTACCATTATCATGCCTTTGTATTTTCTGAAAATTTATAATGTCTGATTAGATGTCATGTTTTTGTTTCATATGTGTACCTTTTCACATTTATTCATTGGACAAGCAGAGCTATAGGAGAAAATAAGTCATTTAGACAGATTATTATGTAGGGAGGAGAGAAGGCCTTTGGTAAATATCTGTACATCAAAAATTATAGCTAACCTCTTTCTCCATACCATACCTCCATAAAGTAGATCCATAGACCTACTTTAGTGTGTTCCCTTCACAAATTACTAACAATATCCTTCTAGAGATTTATATTATGTTTTCATGTACTTATAAGATCCTTTGCAACAGGAATTGCTCTAAATGTTGATCCTGGTATATAAGAGATTTGTGGGAATGAAATGAGATTAGGTGAGAGGAAAAACAAATAAAGAAGGGGGTAGTTCTCTTTTTGTTAATACTGTCTAGCTATATAGTTAAATTCTTATTTTAAAAAAAAGAAACACTGAAATATCATATACCAGATGTGTGGTGAGCTACCCTATTGTACAAGTTTTAAACAGTCCCTCTTGCTGATATTCTATGGGATGGATATCCAATGATTTCCATCCCCACTTATTTATCTAATTCCTATTTCTTATTTCAAGTTCTTGCTCCAGTGAACTCTAGATTTCACCAGCATCTCATCTCCAGTTATTACTATCTCTTTTTGTTTATTACGGATGCAGAGAAAGATTCAGATCCATATATCAGTGTTCTCTGCCCACCTCCCTGCCTCTCTCAAGGACATTCCCTAGGGATTTGATATAGCATGCTTTGCTGAGTTTTGAAGCATGAAGAGGTTTTTGATGGGAATGGTATAAGAAGCTTAGAAGTGAATGTTGGATATTCATGTTCTGAATACCCTTCAGGCACTCCACCAACTGGACAATATAATTTTCCAGCTTCAGTCTCTTGCCATTTGTTGGGAGGAGAGAAGGCCTTTCTCTGTGCGTCTGTTTCTTTTCTCTCTTCCTTCTCAATTCTCTCCTGTCTCCAATACTAGGCTCTTGATCCCAAACATGCTTAGTAGACCAGCTATCATATTGTTAAATCTTTCTATTCTCAGTGTGTGCCTGCAGATACTTACAAAATGAGAGACATAGCAGTCAATCCCTTGCTAAGACCCTGACGTTATAAGTTTTCTGTGTATTTGGATCTAATAAAAAAAGACATTTTAAAAACTCTGAGTTCTATAGGGTTTAGGGACTGTGCTTTCAGTGCCATGACAAATTGCCAAAACACTGACATGTGATTATCTGGGCAGTGGGGAAATGAATGGATAAATAAATTTCTAGTCACTGGGGTGCCTGGGTGACTCAGTCAGTTAAACATCTGACTTTTGATCTTGACTCAGGACACAATCTCAAAGTGGTGAGTTCAAGCCCGGTGCTGGGCATGAAGCCCACTTTAAAAAAAAAAAATCTAGATACTTGTTTAACGTATAAAGTTAATCTCTGCTTCTGCTTTTTTTTTTTTTAAATGTACAGAGATAAAATAATGATTTGGGCCAATTTAAATTCTAGCTGTCCTGTTCTCCCTTGTTCTGATAGGAACATCACCTAACTCTAACCTATAGGGTTTCAGACATAGGTTAAAGAAGGAAGATACAAAATCTCGTTAACCAACCTCTGAGTGATTCAGTGATAATCATTTGAAAGAAAACATATGAAATTCATAGGAGTAAAGTTGAAACTAGCCTGAGGGATAGCTCTGAGAAGCCTGTGGCAGAGGTATTTGCCCGACCACTGCAGACCCTATTTTGATGTCCTGCAACATCTTTTCTTACCATTTAACCTTCTATAGCCATATATTTCTCTTCTGCACATTTTGAAGTTTGCATTAAAAAATCATAGCATAGCAAATGGTTCTGATGCAATATTAAGGAAGGTTAAGATTATGATTGTTTAAAAAACACTAGAACTTTAGAAGTGTGAGAAGAGAATGGGAATTCAAGATGGCTGTAGGCCATTACTTTTGTCCTATTTACTTTGTTCTAACAGGGTCAGCCCTTGGCAAAATCAAGAAGGAGGTGCTCAGGTTCCTTCAGATTTCTGATCAGATCACCTTTTCTTCCCAAACCTGTGATGCTTAGCTGTGATCTAATTCCTTTTCAACTTCAGTTTGCTATTCTACAAATATACTATTTGCTGATAAAAACATTTATTTTGTATTTATAATCTGCTGAGCATTGCATTTAGCATTTTGCACACAATTTCAAGAAGTAGGTAATACTATTGTATTACAAAGGAAGAATTGAGATTTAGAGACGCTAAGTAAATTGCCTAAGGCCATCAAGCTAGTTAAAGGCAATGTAATATTGAAAAACTGGTCAGCCAGCTTCCAACAACCAAAATATTACCTTATCTGATAATTGGTAACTATAAAAGGACTTATTCATGAGATATCAGGGATGTGTGTGTGTCTGTGTGCACATGATTATTAAGGATGAAAGTGTTGGCGATCCAGAGGAAAAATACCCATAGTAGCCACGTGACTCATGATTTGGGGATATTGGTGAGTATAGCTGGTATAAGGGAACGGATGAGGTAGTGCCCTGGTCATCCAAAATCCTACACCATTCTTTTATACTTGAAATAGACTGTGCTCTAATACCTAAAACATTCATTGACCAATAACTGAAAATGTTTTATTATCAAAGAGTGAAATCAAGTGTTGTCCATTATACTAAAAATAATTTGCTAAACAACAACAGAAACAACAAACACCTGTGGGAGGAAGTATTCATTTACTAAATATTTGTTAAGAGCCTACAATATACTAGGTACTATTTTAGGGATATAATGGTGCAGATTAACATTGTCCCTGTTCTCTCAGTTTAGCAACTTTTGGGGAAATACAAGCAAACACAAATTTATGAAGAATGAGAGATAAAAAGAGAGGTGTGGGAAAATATGATAAGAATTTAAAGAACGCTTTTACTAGTGACATTTAGAAAACTTCCCTAAAGAAATGGATCAACCAATGGAATTAAGTTTGATAAGCAAAAAATAAGCAATTCTTATAGTTGAATATGATGCAAGAAAGGCATTTTATTTTCTTCTTTATAGTCAAATAAAAATATTGATACCAAAATTAACAAAAAGGAAAGAAAAGAAATCAGCATCACCAAGAAAATCAGGAGCTAGTTACAACCCTAAACGTCTGCCTATAAGACAAAGCTGTCAAATACTGCAAAAGTTAGACCAAACCAAGAGCAGTCTCTTGTAGCAGATATAGACCTCTACAAATCTGAAACAGGTGCTGTTTTCTGGAATTAGAGACACAAATGGGGCTAGCCTAATCCTTCGTCTGGATCAGTAGTGTCCTTGGCGGGTCATAGATGAGTCACAAAATTGTAAATCAGCACAGAAATATTTTCTAGTTAGGGGGATGAGCAGAGAGCTCACTGAGAGCCATGCACATCTCTACTTTCCCCAACGAGGAAAACACTAATTGCAGGGAACTCAGCAAGTGTGTTGAGAAAATGTTCCTAAACAAGTAGACAAGAAACGTAAATATAGAAAATTACTAAAGAAATGGAGAAAAAGTCAGAAAGATAAAATTAAAAAAATAACATTTTAAACCCTAAGTAAATGAAATTCACTTCATAAACTGTAAGAAATGAATATTTGTGTAAGAAAATATACATTACCTAAATTATTCACCAAAGCATAGAACACTTACACTGACCCAGGTGATAATGAAAAAAAAATGAGAAAATTATCAGAGATACCAGTCACAAAATATCATTCCCAGAAAGATCCAGAGGGAATGTTAAATGCTCATAAACAGGTTTTCCTAAAGTTTTTCAATGTTTTCTACAGTATGGATAAAAAAACCACACCACACCTTTTTAGGTACACACAAAAATATGGCATTAATATGAACACCTGAGAAAGGTAGTTTATTTATTTATTTTTTAAAGATTTTATTTATTCATTTGACAGAGAGAGCACAAGCAGGGGGAGTGGCAGGTGGAGGGAGAGGAAGAAGCAAGTTCCTTGCAGAGCAGGAAGCCTGATGTGGGGCTTGATCCCAGGACCCCAGGATCGTGACCTGAGCTGAAGGCAGATGCTTACCTGACTGATCCACCCAGGCACCCTGAGAAAGGTAGTTTAAACAAGAAAGAAAAAAATAACTGCAGACAAATTCAATTATGAATATCTACAAATCCCTAAGAAGGGTAATAAAACAACAGTAAGTTTATTTCAACAGTTGCTGAAAATACATTTTTAAAATTTTAATATATTTATATTCTTTATTAAGACCTCTAAATGAAGTACAAGTGGATAGGAATTCCTTAGCATTGTGTAAGCACACATAAAGTGATAATAGTAAGAATGGTTATAATGTGGATAACTAATTTTACTAAGTGCTTGTTATTGTGCATGGCACTCTTTTACATATACTACAAGCCCCCAAAGTAGGTACTCTGATTATCCCTATTATACAGATAATGAAGGCATGGGGCAGAGATTTCAAATAAGCTTTCCAAGAATGATGACCCTGTAACTGATAAAGCTGGATACAAACCAGAGTGGTCAGACTTCAGAACTCATATATGTAATAGGGATCATCTTTTAGATAGACTGGGCACAGAGCACGTCATATATGGAGACCTCCATGAAGAGCACTTCACAACTCTCTCCTGAGAAACACTGTAGAGGGAGGGGAGTCAAGCTTGAATAAATGGAAAAACCTTTTGTTCTTGGATGGGAAGACTTAATATCACACATGTACACAGAATTTTTTAGATAATATTTATTATAATAATGTTTTCAGTAACAATGATTAGAAATATTCTAAGATCCCATTTGTAAATGAATGGTTAAGTACAGGATAGCCATACAGTAGGATAGTATGGCATTAGTTGAAAAATAATAAGGTTAATCGATATGTGCTGATGTGAAAAGATAACAAAGCTGTATTTGGTAGGTGAAAAAAAGAAGGCACAGAACAGTACATATAAAACTGTTAATGTACATAAAGGAGTTTCATAGGTGTGTGTGTGTATATATATATATATATATATACACACACACACAGATATGTACATATAGGAAAATTTCTGTAATGATATATAAGAGACCAGTAACATTGTTTACCTCTGGGGAGTTCACCTGGGGTTTGGGCACAGAGAGTAGAGAAAGATACTAAATTTTTAACAATGTTCCTCTGTTTTTTCAAACCATGTTAGTATGTTCTTTTTTAAAATTATAATATATGTATGTATGCATGTATATAATTATCTGCGTTATCTGCCCAGATGAATCTGTGGAGTGAGTACCAAGAAAGTCTCCAGAATGGCCCTGAAATGAAGGATATACAAGTAAAACATAGGAAATAAAAAAGATTGAGAAAGATACTGACAGTAGTTTTCTAAATTGACCAGGATTTGACCCCTCACTATAGCTATCATAGTTCTGTAGCCCTAGAGCATTCTTAGTCTGTTTCTAAAAAAAAGGTGACAACATTTTAATAATGTGCTACTAGTATTACAGTAGAAAATTATACACTTTCATGACCTACAAAAATAATTTTAAGTGTAAGAAAACTATCTCCTAAGGGATTCAAAAGTCAGGGAAATATATTGAATATTTTTCTATAACTGTCAAAAAGGAATTTGTCTTTCGGAGTTATGATCTTATGCAGAGGTCTCACAGACAAAACTTCATTAATTTGAACTTGGGTTGATATATACAGTATATTATTCTATTCAAGGAAGTCCTAGTTTCACAATGACATCAAATGCATACCAGCTAGCTGATAGTAGGTTAATTAAATGTTGTCTATTAGAAATTCTAGTAAATGCATTTGGTCTATTCTCTGCATTTGTTAGAGCCTCCTTAAATATGACTCTGTCATAATATATTTTCAATATGAAACTTCTAATTCCTAGGAGTCTTCTGAATTATCAAATATTTAGTGTTCTATTGTTATAGATTGTTTTCTACATGAAAGTTCTGATGATTGTTAACTTATGCTCACCATATATGCTACTTTTCGGACAACTCCTTTTATTAAATAATCAGATGATTAGTCCTCCAAGTATGGCAGTTCATTTTGTAATTATTGAGTATTTCTTATATTGAAAGGGAAACTCATAAACTATAAAAAATTTAATAAAAGATTTCAAAATTGAATATATGCTAAAAATGGAATCTTTTGGAAAATGTAGTTTAATTTCCAGATACTCAGAAGATAACTCTATAATTCAGTGTTTCACATTTCTTCCTAAGATAGTCCAGTCCAATGATCATAATAAATTCTAGTACTTCTAGGTGTTTTGAAATGTTGGTGATCACTACACAGTTGTGTAAATGTAGATGTAAAAAGTGGAGAAAAATAAGAATGTATTTTGACAGCATAATATAGTCTGGAAGATATTTTTCTGAATAAATTCCAAAAATTGCCCAGAGGTATTTTTGTCATTTGCCTCTTTCTTCTAGAAGTTGATGCTGAAAAAGCAAAATAAAAATAGCAATCACAATTCCTAATACTTGCATATTCTGAGAGATTGAGGTGTTATTAATTATGGTTTTATAGTAGTTGGAATCGGTTTGTTTAAAAAGAAATACATAGACGTCTCCCTTGGTTTTTTTGTTTGCTTGGCTTACCGCTTTTACAAACCTCTTTTTATGCTGTTTACTGCAAAGAAGAAGTTATCAGTCCAATCTCTAAATAAGTAAATTTGGGGAAATGGTTTTCTAATATTTCTTTGCTAAAGTGAATTTAGAATTTTTAGCATATTAAATTGCCTAAGCTCTCTTTAAAAACATATTTTTATTATTTATTCCTATTTTGTCACTATGTATATATATTTTTTTTATGTGTCACACACTCCACTGTGAGGTCCACTAACTTCTTTCTTTATTTTTTTTTAATATTATGAAGGAATTAATAATAAGTACATTTCATGGATAATCCTCAGTAATTTTTATTGTAGAACTCCAATACTGACTAGTCTAATAGGGCAAGAGGAACCAGTAATGTAACAGCAAATTACAGCCAGATGATAAAAGGAAACTAAGTGATTTTACTTATATGTAACCTCTTAAAATATTTTAGAACATTTGTCCATTTACTCTCTCATTCATTGATTCATCCAACACATTTTACTACTTGCCTAATATAAGCCAGGCAGTAAGCTCAGTGCTGGTTACACAGCTACGAGAAAATGGGCCTGTGTTTCTGCCCCCTTGGAGCTTAGAATCCACAGAGGGAAATAGATACTACAAAATAAAAATCAACCCATACCTCAGTATACATTATACATTGTGCATACTTCTTTTTTAACTGCTTATTTTTCACTTAATATATCACGAAATTATTATTTTCAAAAGTCAGATCATTCTAGCTTTCTGCCTACAACTCTCCAGTGACTTCCCATCTGACTGAGAATAATCATTTAATGCTGGTGATTGCTCTATGACTCTTTGGTGGTTGTCTACTTCCTCACCCACTCACATTGGCTCCCTTGCTGCTTCTCAACCACACCAAGCCAGCTTCCACCTAGCACATTTCCTAATCATTCATCCTAGGATGACCTTTGGGTCTAACCTATTATTTTCAACTCTCAGAGGCCATCATTGAACACCCATCTGAATAACCCTATCCTCCAATGCATTCCATGATTTACTTATTCTTGGCTTTTAATACATGCAGCACTTTATACCCTCTTGTGGTTATTATAGGACTGTGACTCCTAGAAGGCTAACTCCACGCAACTAGAGATACTGTTCTCTTCACTGTCCTACCTCCAATATCAGAAACACTGTCTGGCACTTAATTAGCATTTAATGAATATTTGTGGAATGAATGAATAAATAAATAAATAATAGATGAATAAACAGTTTTCTAGTGACTGAAGGTTTTTATTTGCATCATTAGAATATTTAATGATATAAATACATCATAATTTATTTAATGAATTTTCTATTTTTAGCCATTAAGCTAAATTAATTTTCTTTTTTTCACCTTTATAAACAATGCTGCCAGGAAATGCATTATGATTAAATTACCTGCTATTATTTCTTTAGGGAAAATTCCAGAAAGTGGGATTTTTCAAAGACTTGTAATCAGTCAATACTAGATAATGAGAAAATATCTGTTATTGCTAAGGAATTTCTATGTCTGAAATAAACTATAGTTCATTGAGGGGTTAGCTGCTAGGCTCTCTTTTCAACAGCGGACTTCAACTCAAATTATTCTCGGAGCATTTCCATGCCTCTAGTCATGGTTTCTGTTGAATTCAGGTTTTCATTTTTCTCCAGTAACAGTTTTGAACCACAGTTTGTCTAGGAAACACAAATGTGAGTTTTAATATGTAAAATATATATGCCTTGGAAATTTTTAAAAATCTCACTTCTAAAAATCCAATAACTTTATTTTAAGAATCAGAATAGGAAACATAAATAAGGATGCATAGAGTGATCCATCCACAACCATTTGACTGGAAAGTAGATTAAAATCTTAAATTATTGCTGAAGTTATCTAAGTTAAAAAAGACTCAAATATAAGAGCTGGAACCAATCAAAGTTTCTCGTCAGCGGCACTATTTCCTACAGAGATAATCTATGCAAGTAGTATTTATCATTTAAACAGTCCTGGTTCAAAGACCATTGATGATGTTATATTACCAAAAGAAAGAACTTCTAACTGACAACTTATTCAGCAAGAGAAGGAAAGAAGGAAGGAGGCTATTTGCATTTAGCTCACATTTTAAAATAAAGAGAAAGTAAAGAGAACAATTTCCAAATTTGACATCAACCCCCCCCCTTATTCACTGAAGCTCTGTTTTAGTTTAGAAAGAAATTCTAAATTGACATTTAAATGGTGGCAGGGCAATTCTCCCCTGCCTTGCGAAACGGTCTCTGGAAATGTACAATTACGCTGTCATCTTTAGCACTCCACATTGGACAGAGTTTAATTATTAATGTGTTTCCCTCAGAGAATGACTCGATCATGTCACAACTCTAGACAAATACAGCTAATGCAAAATCATAAAATATTCACTTGAATACTGCTGAACTGACAGGAAATTAATTCTATGAACACTTTTGATATTACCAGAAAATTAGTTTCAAATGCATAAGACTGAAATAAATGTGTTCATAATTTGCTCAAGGGTAATGCTCATCTTGCAATCAGTTGGTGTCTTTTTATAAATGTTACAAGTATTCAACATGGCTTTATGATAAAGAGGACAGCTAATGTAATGTATTATTTGTAGACAGTGTTTTACTTGTAAACAGCAGGGAGTGAAGAATTGCTCTCTCAGAAATATTTAAACTCCAGTAATATTCTGCTATTTATCATTTTGTAGAACTGAAGAATGCCATCAAAAAAATTTTTTTTTTCAGACACTGAGAAGCTTAAGGAATGGTAATGGGATTTCAAACTTTTCACTTCAGATCACTCTTCCAAGTTTTAGAAAATATCTGAAAATGATTGAAAATGATTAGTATCTTAAGGCTACTAAATGTCCAGCATTGGACAAATTAGAGATTTTATGTTTTTTGACAGTGAAAAGTACCCCTCAAATATATTCACTCCCTCCTCTGTGTTTGTCCAGCAATTTGCACAAATTTTAACATACTGTTTCATAATTATTTGTGTACATGTTTTCACACACTGTATGCAACTGAAAGCGCCTAGAAAATAATAACTTTGTTACTGACCTCTATCCTAAGTGTCTAGTCAAGTTGGTGCAAGTTGGTGTATAATTGAATGCATGGAAAAAATGGATAAATTGAAAGAATCTATTAAAAATATCAGTAGGGAATACAATCAGTCAACATATAATAAGTCCATTTTTGCAATTAAAAAATTCTCTAAAAGACATTTTTAAATGTGTCTCAGAGTCACTTCCTTAGATGTCATTGATTTCCGCTTTTCTGGGAACTCCTCCTGACACATAAAACTAAGTTCTTGTGGTCAAAATTTGCTAACTGGCTATAGTTAATTCATGCAAGCTAAGCTAATGAAATGTTTCCTCCTCAGAATTTGTAATTTTGAACATTGCTAGAGGAAATCATATTTGACTGATTCTAGTGAGAAAGCTTGCCAACATGTGATAAAAATCACACTTCCCTTTTGTCTTTTGAATTCTAGCTTCTCTGTTTCCTTCTACTGTAATTGTTGGACATTCATTTTATTTCATCTGTAAGGATGCTGTAATAAAATATTAAAAGAAGCATGGTTAATAATGAATCATATCAGTGAATTTTTATTTTAATAGTTTTAACTTATTTTAAAAATTGCAGGAAATGAGGTTGTTCATTATGCCATAAAGCCACTTCTTGTAATGACAAACTGAATGGGGGTCTGAGTTAAATATGACTGTGTAAATGCAAAAAGGAAAAAAAAAAACAAACCAAAAACCCTGAATTGAATGTATTCATAAAAAGTGAAATATACCACATTAACTGAACAGTGAAAATCTCAAAAACAGTGGCTGGTGGTTTTATAAACTCCATGTTTTGTTGTTATTCTTATAAAGGTTAGTTAAAATACATTCTAAAGTTTATGCCAATTTTTTACCCCCTTTTATTTCAGGAATGATTATTCATTCAATAAATAGTAACTATCATGTTTACTCATTCATCTTGCAAACTGTATGCAAGGCATCATGCTGGGGGGCTAGGAAGAATACAATCATGAGGGAAATTTTTCCTATCTTTAGGTAGCTTTCAATCTGTCAGAGATAAAAGTAGCAGAAGCTACCATATAGATGAAAATACGACTGAATTATTATTTAAAATAATAGGAAATTTAGATGAAGGAAAAAGGAAATCATTAAAAAAGGACATTTATGAGAGAATAGTTAGTAAGAACTCATGCTGAAATACAGAGCATATTCAAAGGCCAGCATCCACTGAGGGCAACTAGACTCTGGCTGAAGGAGTTTTATCCCTCAACCAATAATCAAATCTCTTTAGATTTCAAATAAATATACTATCCTCCTGTTACACAAAACTAATGAGGTTGTTTTCACTTCCTGCATAAATTTCCTCTCCTCCCATTATCTCTTAAAATCACTCCAATCAGGTTTTAGTCTTCACTGTCAGCAGCATTTTAACACTTGATCATTGTCTTTTCCTAGAAGCTTTCTTCATCTGGCTTCCAGATAACCCCACATCCTTGTTTTTTCTCCAACATCAATGCCCACTCTTTCTCATGATGATGATGATGATGATGATGATGATTGTAATTCTCTCCAAACTCTTAACATTGAGATATTCTGGGTTTAGTCTGTGGGTGGCTTCTCTTTTTGCCTATTTCCTCTTTGTGATGAAATTCAGTTTCATGGATTAAGACACGGAATATACATTGAAGACTAAGTTAATTTACACCAAATTAAGGATCCTTAATTCTAGATTCACTCTTCCACCTGCCCTCTCAGTGTCTCTATTTTAGTTATTTATGAAACATTTCAAAGCAGCACTTCTGGTTTATTCCCTAATCCACACCATGTTTACTCAGAACCTTCCCCATTCTAGTAAAGGCAACTCCATTCTTGTAGTTACTCATATGAAAACTCATAGAGCCATTATTGACTTTCTTTCACTCACTTTTCCCCAGATCCTGTTGATGTTAAGTACAAAATATATCCAGACTGATCATTTCTTACCACCATCACTGCTACCACCCTGATCAGAGTCTCTTATCTAAATGTATTCCTTGTTTCTACTCTTGTTGTCCTTCAAAATACTGTCAATACCACATTCAAATTAATCCTGTTGAAATATAAATAGATAACTCCAGATTTACTTGTGATGGTCAGCTTTATGTGTCAACTTGGCTAGGCTGTAGTAACCAGTTATTCAATCAAATGCTAATCTAATTGTTTCTGTGATGGTCTTTTGTAGATGCATTTAACATCTAAAGTCAGTTGACTTTAAGTAAAGGAGATTATCCTTAATAATCTGAGTGTGCCTGATCCAATCAACTGAAAGTCCTTAAGAGCAGAACTGTGGCTTCCCTAAAGAAAAAATGCTGCCTGTGGACTGCAGCATCAGCTCTTACCTGAGTGTATAAGCTAATTCCTTGCAATAAATCTCTGTCTCTTTCTCTCTTTCTCTGTCTCTATCTATGTATGAACATCACTATCATGAATAATAAGAACCAAATATATATAAGTATATATATATACACATACATATAAGTATATTACTAATTCTATATACTTATACATAGGATAATTACTATAATACTAATATATTAGCGTACACACACACACACATCATGTAGTAGCGATGTTCTATAAAATCACCAGGAACACTGAATTAGCAAATACTGGACCATTACTCCTAGGAGAAGTACAGGGTTAAGTTCCAGTCACAATATTTTCATCAACGGATGAACATATAACCTTATTTTATGTGTGTTTTGTTTAAAGACACTTTATTTAATATATAGTTGATTCATTAATATTGAATCCATAGCCAACAGCATTATTACGCCTGACCAAACCTTATCTAACACATGTGTTTTCTCAATAAAGCACATCACAGACTTTCTGTACTAGGGGAAACTAGATAGCATCTTGATATTATGGTTCTGGGCCTTTTAAACAGTGAAATCACTGAAAAACAAACAAAAACTAAGGGGAAAAATGCTGAATAGGTCACGAAAAGTAGACTTGTTACAGTATAATAGCTAAAACAAGAAGGATATAAGAGCTAAAACAAGATTTCCTTGTTTGCCTTCTACTAGAAACATGTATGTTGGGTGACTCAAATTTTTCGCTGCTCTGTGCATGTTCATGAATGACCACAAAAGTACCATGATTATTGATTTGCATTGATTTGTGGATTACAAATAAATGTCGGTAAGTAGATAAATTTGCAGATATGTAATCCATAAATAATGAGGATCATACATCCCCCACACACATACACATCAAATATACTACACATACATATATGTGAATAATGTATACATCCATTTAAATATACCTGCCCATACATATACACACATAAATCCATGAACAAGGAGGATAAAACGCGCATACACACCTGTCCCTTTGTCTCTGTTTCATTGTCTCTGTCTCTCTGTCTTGAGGAGACTACATTTATTCCACTCGTTCTGTTTCTGTGGTGGAAACCTATCTGATACACTCCTCATTTATCTACTTTAAGTCTTTGCTCAAATTTCGACTTCTAAGGCTCATTCGAAGCACTGTTGTATGTCCTGCCCTCCTTAGTCTCCTTATTTATTTCTTATAGCACATATCTTGTTGTAACATTATATAGTATGCTTATGTTGCATATTTGTCGACTATTTATTCTGCCTGTTTGCTTATTTTCTATCTCCCAGATTCAATGTAAACTTCACAAGAAAAGGATTTATGTCTGTTCTGTTCACTGATGTATCACCATTGTTTAGAATGATATTTATAAGATAATAGATGCTAATATATTTTAGAGAATGGATAAGGTGCTTGATAAAAACATTGAGTTTTATGATAATTTGCTTACTGTTCTCTTCAATGAACTTCAAACCAGGTCGCTGCCTCTAAGTTTATTTTTCTCGGAAATTTTAGAATAGGCAATATGAAGTTTACCTAAATATATCCAGTGACTCTTTAACAAGTATATAGTATTCTCTGGTAGCACAAATTTCAGAAACCAGCGAAACAGTTAGGCGGGGCATTTAATAAATAAGTTTTGCCACAAAGAGCGGAACTGAGAAGTGAGATTAAATTAGAAATAAAAACTTTGAAGAATTATATGTGAAGATGATTGCTGAAACTGCACAAGTGTGTAAGCTCTCTGAAGAATAACATATAGACAATTCAATAGGAACAGAAAAGAAATAATGAGACTATAGAAATTCTAAAATGAAATATATTTAAAGAACAGGAAGAGGAAAAATGAGATAATTAAAGATATAGTAAAGAAAACACTGTATCTACCTACCTACCTACCTATTTATCAGTCTATCTAATGTATACATGCCAATAAGAAAGTGCTGGATATGCTAAAAGGGAAGACAGATTAATTTCTGTTTAATAGAGTATTAACCCTGGCAGTCAGGAAAAAATTTTCTTCCTCAAAAACATCATATATCCATTAAAACAATGATCACTTTTGGTGGTCTCACACAACTGGTACATGGATAGGAAATGAAGGGGGTCCCTAACAAAGACTGGTTTTCCTTAGAAAACTGTTTTGAATTTGGGATAGCAGGACAGGGTAGGGGCTAGTCCAGAAGCCAGAGCCACACTGATGGGGTGGACGAGGGAAGGGCTGCATCAGACACACTATTGGTCTCCCTTTATGATGTTGGCTATCTTTTGACACTCATAAGCTGGGAGGCAAAAAAAGTGGAAAGCTAAAGGGCAGAATTCTTACTACATTTTCATTAAAACTTAAAAAGTATATATTTTTACTAAATTTTTAACAGTAGAACTCAGTCTGGAATCAAACCAATTCCTGATCTGACAGAGATGATCATCCCCTCAAACTGTTTTACTAGGAGAGGAAATGGGAGATTCTTCATGGGTAAAAAATATTATCTGGACTTATGCAGGCCTTTTGTGATGAAGTCTGGCTTAAAATTAAAAAAAATATACATGCAAAGATGCAAGAAAATGCAACTAATAATTAAACAATAAACAAAGTAGACTCTGACATGGTCCCATGATGATTTAACAGCAATAACTAAAATATTATTATTAATATGTTAAAGACAGAAAAAGATGGACAAAATGGGTGAAACTTATGGGGAATTTCAACATAATCTACAAGGAAGATCAATGAAATACACATTCTAGAATTAAAGTGTTTAATATCTGAATTTAAGAACTCATTGGACAGGTTTAACAACTGATACAAAAACAATTAGTAAGAGGTGCCTGGGCGGCTGTTGGTGAAGCCTTCGGGTGAGGTCATGATCTCAGGGTCCTGGGATCAAGTCCTGCATCTGGCTCCCTGCTCAGTGGAAAACCTGCTTCTCTTTCTTTCTTGCTATCTCTGTCACTATCCCTGTTTCTCTCTCTCAAATAAATAAATAAAAATCTTAATAATAAAGTGAATTACAGGATGAAAAAAATGGAAAGGAAGACATAGTGTATAAAAATGTGTGAGTCAGAGAAAAATGTGATTTTGCTAGGTAACTTATTACAGCAAAATGCAGTTTCTTGAAACAATGACCATTTATTATTTTTTTACAATTCTGTAGGTTAACTTTTCACAATTCTGTGGGTTGTCTGAATGGTTCATTGGGTCTGGAAAGGCTTACTTGATCTGTCCTGGGCTAGAGTTCCTGCATCTGGAGTTACTTGGTGGGTCAACAAGTAGCTAGATAATCTAGAATAGTTTTCACATCTGGTATTTGTCAGGCCATAGGATGCTGGATGGCTGATTGTTGACTAAGGGCATCTCATTCCTCTTCTTCCTGGCTTTTCCTTCCGTGGAAGGTTACCTCAGATTAATTCATGTGATGGTTTCAAGATTGTAAGAATGTGAGAGAGGACAAGCCCTAATGCTCAACTGCTTTTTAAGCATTTGTTTCTACCACATAGCCCAGTGTCCAAAACCATTCAAATATCCAAGACAAGATTTAAGGAATAGAGAAATAGGCTCAACCTCTTGATGGGAAGAGCAATAAATTCCCTTTAAAAAAGCATATCCCTATATGATTGAGGGGGAAAAAAAGAGGCCATTTTTGCAATTTACTATGCACTGAAATTGAAATCTCAGAAGGGAAGAACAGATGGGTTGAATCAACTGCAAAATTTAACAAGTTAATATCTTAGAAATTTCTAAAACTCTTAAAATTAGACATCAAACCCCAGATTTAAAAAGACCTGAAAACCTCAAAGAAGAATAAATTTTAAAGTTAAAGAAACCAAAACAAACATCTAAGAACACATTAAAATGTTGAAAAATAAAGACAAAGCGATAATCTTAAAAGTAGCCAGAGAAGTAAGAGCAGTTTCCTCCAAAGAAAGAATAGTAAGATATTGGCTGACTTCTGAACAAATATTGTGAAGGCAGGAAATAATTCAGTAGTATCGTTATAGCATTGACAATAAGAATCTATCAGAAGTAGAATAATTTTGCTAATGATATGGAGCAAGTAGAACACTTGGCATATTTGGTGGAAGTGCATCTTGGTAAATCACTTTGGAAAGGCATTTGGCAATACCTTCAAAAGCTAACATGTAACTTTCCTATAACCCAGCAGTTTCACTCCTAATTATAATATCCCTCCAGAAATGAGGGCGTATGATCCCTAAACTGTATGTACATACATAGAATGTTCACATCAGCTTTCTTCATAATAGTTGCATGTTAGAAACAAGGTAAGTATAAAAAGGATGGATAAATATATTCTATTGTTTATACAGTGGAATTTTTAATATTCATATTTACTAATTTTATCCTGAATTCCCACAGAGATTATATGAACCATGAATGAAATATCATTATTTACTTAAAGAGCAAATAATAGCTCTGTGGTTCCTCATATCCCCCTTCTTACTGCTGGGGTAGTATAATGAAAGCCAGGTCAAATGTCATACACAAAAAAACTTTGAAGTCTATATTATTATTAAGACATGGAGAAAAATTGATTTTTCTCTGCTTATATACAGGAGAAAATGGGAGATGACTCTCTCTCTTCTCCAAAAGGAGGGAGCAAAACCTTTGCTCTTCCCAGAAGAGATGGAAAGGATTCTGAGTTCTCACTATAACCATTTGGAATATAAATAAAATCTCTCCAACAGCCAGAGAGTCCCTAAAGTCTTCAGATTTTACAACCTAGAGATGTCTCCAAAGTCTTGGACCTCTTTTTCTCTTGAGTAAACACATACCTCTGAAGTTAGGTAAATCTCTCTGGAATTTTTTCTCTCTATATATAATGGCAAATTTAATTCCCAGGACTTTCTCCCAGCTCAGGATTACAAGTTTCCTGTAAAATTTATTCAGAAGGCTCCTACTCTATACAAACACTAACATATTTTCTCTACACTTCAATATAACACAGCAATATGAAAGAATAAACTACTTTTAAACTCAGCAACATGCACAAATCTCATAGATCTATGATGAGTAAAGAAACCGGAGAAAAAAGAGCCAAGCACTTTATGATTCTATTTAGATGAAATTCAAGAATTGGCAAAACTAATTTATGGTGATAAAAAAATCAGAGTAATGGCCCTCTCAGTAATTTCTGCCCTCCAGCCTTGGAAGGTGAGAGTCTCTCTATGCTGCTAAGAAAGACTTCTGGCTTTCACACATCACTTAAATAGATTATTGATCGTTCTCAGCCTTGAATTGTTCTCCTCCCCCCACAATGTATCAGTAGCACTTAGCAACAGACATTCAATTTTATACTTCCTAAAATTACTATTTCCTCTGTACTTTTCAAATGCCTGAGATGAAGTACCAGCTAAACTATTCTCTTACACCAGTATCCTTTTCCAGTTTATGACAGTGTAAATTCTAACAATTGCTCCATTGCAACATGACAAAGGGCATTCTAGTCCTGTTCTTCAAACTGCTTAATTAATTGTGTCTGTCATTCTTTAGTTTTTAGGAAGTACTTCAAATTGGTCAATTACATGTTTGTTACTTTTAAAAAATTTTTTAGAGAAAAAGAAGATGTAATGTGGTAATGTGATTGTAAGGTTTTTGTTTTCTTTTTGGTTGTTTTTGAGGAACAAAATCTAATTTTCAGCATGTAAACTCATCAGTCTATAATGCATATGAGTTCATGAGTTTAAAATATTTAATTACAGTTTTGCACAGCACAAGCTTTGAAAGGTTACAAAGAATGTTTCACTGTATTTGTTAGACATTCCTTTGTTTTGATGTTATCATGAAATCAGATTTCTATGCTGTCCCAGTTGCAGTATGGTAAACTACTCTGTTTTGGTGATTACTTTTCCTCTCTCCTAACTGATTACAAGCCAAATTATAAAATGCTTGAAGCATTCAGGTTTAAGCCAATTTTTAACTTTAAAGCATGAGAAGCCTGTGGTAAGGATTTAATGAATTTACTTTTTTTTTCCTTTGTATTTTATACTAGCAGTTGAAGCCTGTGGCAGTTCCTGCTTGTTAGGTGAGTTTAACGCCAGACCTGACGTTCTAATACAGCATTTATAATTGAGGTTCATTTATAAATCTCAAGTACTGCTATGGACTTTCTTATTGTCAGAACTGAATTAAAACCCAAAACCAAAACAAAAAGTATAATACTCTTCTAAATGTGAAAAAAATTATTCTAATTATTTCACTAATAAAAAGGAATTAAGAGGTGAAACATATAACTATAAAAGTATATTCATGCTTTTATTTTTTTCTTTATATGTGATAAAAATTTCAGTCATTAAGCAGAAGATAGCATCATCACAGGATTTTTTATTTTATTCTATTTTATTTTTTTAATTTGAGCATTTGTGACAGCATAACATGGTGGTTAAGAAGTCTTTGGAGTCAGACCATCTGGGTTCACATCCTAGGTTTTCTATTTGCAATCACTGTGACCTTGGGCTAATTATCTCCTTTAGGCCTTAGCTTCATGTTTGTAAAATAAGACATATTAGGAATTATTAATAGGAATAATAACATTGATTTCACAGAGTTGCTGTAAAATTTAAGTGAGCTAATGTACACAAAAGCGCTTACCAAAATGACCAGAACTTAATTTTACATGAAGAAAACCAAAATCAAAACCAAAAAAACTCTTGAAAGCTCTGAAGAGAAAATTAAACAGTTGTGGTAGTTTGCAAAAGTGGTTTTAAATGGCTTTAAATTTTAGTCTTTTCTTTCCTGTACACCTGTCTGTCCCATGTGACTTTATAATACCTTTCCATTCTGACTTTGGCCATGTGACCAACTTTGGCCATTCAGATGCTGGCAAGTGTGATTCCACAAGAGACTTAAGAATTCTTGTTTTTACTTTCTTAGACCGCTGCCTTGGCCATGTGGATATACCTGGGTTAGCTGGATGGAGGAGAAAAGACACATAGGACAGAGCCACATTGTTCCCATTGCTTTAGTTGCTGTTATTTTAGCTGAGCATATAGTGTTAAAAGATAAACTGAGGCATAATAAAAAATTTTTAAGATTTTTTTCTGAGGATTTATCTGTTTGAACTGGATAGCACTGAATGAGAGTGGTTAGGAGTGTTCCAAAGACAGAAGCTTCAGGAGAGACTGTCATAGAAAAAGGCAGAAGCCAAGTAAAGGAATTATTGATTGGTTATAATTTAAATCCTAGTTGGCTGTTTGTGATCAGTTGCCCTTAGGTTTTGATTTCTTAACCTTGAGGCATTTACAGGCTTAGATTTTGGTTTGCTTAGATAGGCAGACACAACATTACAGCCACTTCAGACTAATGGTCTCCTTAATTAATTAATTTAACAATAGCCAGCTAGCTTTCAGACATGTGAGCTAGCTGAGCCAAGATCTGCAGAGCAACCTATTTGACACCCTGCTAATTCTACATACATGAGCAATAAGTACTCATTATGTATTATTGAGTAGTTTGGGGTTTGTTTGTTTTGGTTGTTGGTCCTGTCCACTTTTTCTGGGAAACAGATTTATGATTTTGTCATTATGATAGTGTGATCTTTCTATTTATAATAAGAAAAGACTTAGAAATAAGAAAGACCAAGTATATATAAGAAGAAATACACACTTGATCTTTGTCTCCATTTGTGGCATAGAGCTTCTAAAACCCTTGGAATTTCCTAAGTGATAAGAACACTTGCGGTATCTCTTGTTTTAACATTGGTCTTTCACACCAGTTCCTGACACAGTGTCCCTGCAACTTGTAATTGGGTGACAGGAGTGTCTTGTTCTAACGAGATGACTCTGGGTAGTCTCCTGAATGACAGCTGGTTGTGGAAAGACCAAGTCATGATTAGAAGCTTGGTATTTTCAGCCTCCCATTCCTTTTGAGAAGAGAGAGGGGCTGCAAATAGAGTAAAGATCTTGCCTACATGACACCATAAAACCCCCAAATTACACAGTTTGGAGAGCTTCTGGGTTGGCGAACCCAAGGAGGTGCTAGGACAGTGGGGCACCTGGAGAGGGCATGGAAGCTCCAAGCCCCTTCCCACGTATCTTGCCCTATGCATCTCTTTCATCTGACTATTCATCTTCATCCTTTATCATATCTTTTAATAAACTGGTAAACATATATAAGTGTTTTTCTGAGTTTTGTGAGCTGCTCCAGCAAATTAACCAAACCTGAAGAGGGGGTCATTGTAACCTCTGATCTATAGCTGATTGGTCAGAAGAAACTGGGCTTGTAACTGGCATGTGAAGTGAGATATAGAGGCAGTCTCTTGGGACTGAGCCCTTAACCTGTGGGATCAGACAATATCTTCCAGTAGGTAGTGTCAAGATTGAGTTAAAATGTAGGACACCCAGCTGGCTTGGCAGAGAATTGCTTGGTCAGGGGCTTGGGGGGGAGGGGGGAATACAACAACAACAACTTTTAACACATTTGGTGAACAGAAGTAAAGTTATCTCTGTGAAGGTAAAGGAGACACTCAGAGAAGAAAGACATGGTAGGGTTTTTTCCCCTACATAGGAAGGTAGAAAACCTGAGATGTTTCCTACTTAAATAAAATGTAACCTAAATATCTCAATGAAAGAAGCTAGTTTTAGCTTGGACAGTGATATTCTTGGGTTTATTTGCTAGATTGTCTTCAGATATTTCTTCAGTGGACTCCAGTATGAATTTAAGTGTTGACTGAGTGGACATGATAAACTGCCTACCCTTTATTTTCAGAGTTAGCAATCTAATCATTTAGAAATGCATAAAATCACATAGATATAGTACAATAATAAGTTAGTGTATCTCCAACTATAATTGGATTTCTCAGGAAATAGAAAAACATCCATATAAAGAGAGAGTAACTTAGAGTTTACAGAGCATTTTTATTTATTTCTATTATCTCATTATTTATGGATTTTGTACCAGCACCAATACCAACTAATATTAATATTATCCAAAATTATATATATATAATACAGTAGAAAATTAATTAACAAATATGTTAAATAACACCAAGGGTAAGATTGATTACAAGAAATCATTACTCAATATACCCAAACAGGTAGATTTAAACCACTGTAGTTCATTTTAAAACATGAATGCCTCATTATTAGATATAAATAAAATTTTAAAAAGTGAATTGTAAGATCAGTTTTTGGACAGCTGAATAAGTTCTGAAAGAGCAAATAATGAGAGATGCCAGTAGATATGCAGGTCTGGAACTGAGGATCGTGCTTAAGATACAGGTATGTCGGTTTATGTAAATCTTAAAGGTGAAGGGGATCGACTCTGCAATTAAAAAAAGAGTAAAATGCAAAGATACTTAAGAAGCAAAATGAGACAGAAGAGTCAGGGAGTAAAACTGGTCCTTAATAGTCAAAGAATGAGAAGAACTATAGGAACTAAGTTGGAAGAGATCATTAGGGCAATTGATGTCATAACTTCACATACACGTGGAGTTCAGCTGAAATTAGAAATGGAAAGTGACCCATGATTGGCAGTCCCGGTAGTGACTTCAATGAGACCATATTTAATGTAGAAAATGTGGATCTAACAGCAAGATGAAGGAATAGTAGGGCAAAAGCAAATGGAAACTCTTTAAGAATCATGGATATAAAGAAATACAGTAAAATAGAGGAGCGCTAGAGTATAAAACTATTAGGGAAGGACTTGTGTTTATTGTGTGCAGATGAAAGACAGCTCATCAGCTTTCTGTGATAGAACAATTAGTAGGGAAGTGTTAGTGAAGATAGAGAAAAAAAGGAGTTAATGGATAGCGAGATTTTTCCTGAAGAGATGAGATGGGATGAAATGACAATGCTCAGAAGGAAGCTTTAGATAGGAACCCAATATAGAAGGGCAAATCCCCTGCTTCCTGTATAAAGGAGGAAAGTAGAGATGAAAGGAGATAGAGGTAAATATAGATGATGAGGTAAGATGTAGAAGGGATTAATGTCCAATAGGCACAATTTCTCCAGGTAACATAACAGAGGTCATCAGCAGAGGGGAGCTAGAGCTAGGGCTAACACTAAGGCTAGAGTTAGGGTTGAGGTTAGAGCTAGGGCTGGGTAGGGCCACAGTGCGCTGCCCACACAGCCCACAGGAGAGAGAAAGAAAGGGAACTGAAGAGGGAACAGATGGGTAGAGGAACAGAGCTGGGTTGGAATTAGAATGTAGAGAAAATTGGGGAAGGTTTGGAATTGGTTTTAAGGGAAATAGAGGGATATCCATCTATTGCTGAATACCTCTGATGTCTCATTTAAATTTGAATCATAATTAAGGAAATCTTTAGAAGATCATATGGATATGTCATTTTTAAAATTAAATTAATTGTCCTCCATTATTACTAATCTTATTTTGTATTATTATTATTTTAACTGTAAAAATGAGAATCTGGAAGTTTATGTTGATCTAGATGATCTTATAATATAAAAGTAGTTTTAAAAATTGGGAATGAGTCACAGAATTTAACAAGAAAACAAAAATAATCAGCTGGTATACAGGCAGCGTTAAGGAACATATTCATCACAATAAAAATAAATTTCTGGATAGATTTTTGACAAGTGACATACAGAGATCTAGATCTCATTCTATTTTAGAATGCATTCTGAATCTATGAGTAAATATTTCCCAACTATGAATGATAAAAATGACACAACGATGGTATATAATATATTACACATTGTTTATACATTGTAAATTATGAAAATTTGAATTAAACAAAATTTATATGCATAATATATATTAAAAGACTGAAATTTTCTTTTAAGTAGCTTCTATTCCAAATTTATAGATCTTATTTAAGGAGTAATAAAGTCCTATGGAAGTGTTGTTGAATAACAAAGAAATATTACTTTCCTTCAAGTAATGAGGGGCCAAGTCAGAATGCAAAAACATCTGTTTAAGCAAAACAGCAAACATCTTTGTATTTGGCAACATAAACTACCCTAATCATAGCACAAAATGTTTTCATTTTACCCCATACTAACACAATAATTAAAACATTCTGAATTGTTATGTTTACAAAAATCTATGCGTTTTTGAACTCATTGCATAAATGAGTCCATGATGGTTTGCCTCTAATATAATGTATTCATTAGTTTGGTTTCCAACTTTTATCCAGAATTATAAAATTTCAACTAATCAGAAAAAAAGACATAAACATCCATCCAAATGATGTTCTTAATTATTTTTGTTTACACAGAGAGATTCTGGGTGGGATGTTGGCTGATCACATTGTTTTGTAAATGGTAGAATTCTTCCTTTATTAATTTGTGGCATCCTACTCGCATGGGTCAATAGGTTTCAAATCAAAGTCTTTCTTTAAAGATTTATAGGAGAGAAAAAAAAAACCTGATGAACAAGGAAGGTCCAAACTTTAAAGTCAATTATTTTGTCAAGTGCATTGTCAAATCATTGAAATTAAATACAGTTTTGCTCCAGAGACAAACATGGAAATGTTTTCCTATCATATATCTTCTTCATACTTTTGTGGGGAGGATTCATGAGATAAGGCATTAACTGCACTCGAACGAGAGAAGAAAAAAACAAATTTTGGAAAAAAAGAAAGATGAAAATGATTTCCAAAGTTAAAATTGCAAAGCAAATGAAGAAACTGAGGAAGGGTTCACGGAACATGTGCCACAGTCAGATTGGAAAGCTGAGACAATACTGTGACTCACTTAACTATTAACTCTCAAAAAGAGAGCCTGAAAATTTGTGTCAGGCAGAACAGTGACTGGGTGAGGTGAAGACTTGGTCTGGGACTTTCAAGTACTTATTAGCGTGCATTTGAGGAAATAGATATCTCAAGGAACTTCCCGCAGTAGGCCCAGAAGCCAAAGTAGGCAGGGTTGCAGAAGCTACTTTCCTGTGTTCATTTCATCCTTCAGTCCGGCAGCCTCTGATTAGGCAGCTACTCTGTTCAGAACACAGCAACAGAGGAACTGTTAATGCGGCCATGCGGGTTTTGGCCCTACTGCCACTCATCCATGTGGCTGTAACCTCCATCAGAGACACAACCGCGATTCCCATTGCGTGTGTGATCATAGGATGACTCCTGGCAAATTGGATGAAAAGAAAAAAAAGAAAGGTTTCGCTTTGCATTCAATTTGCTATGGTTATAGAGACTCAATCATTGTATCTTTTATGATTTGTTAAAAGGATTCAAGGTATAAGGGCTATTGTGGCAGAAGGCATATAGTATTCATAAGGCACCATATAGGGAATTATAGAGGCACAAGAGTCCAACCAGCTTGCTTGATCTCTACCCTACATCACTTTCGAATGTCGAGTGTCTCTGTCCTGGTGTCTCTTCCTTGTGAGAAAACACAAAAGGCAATGAATAACCCATTATCCACATAATAAATTTTAGACTCAGTTTTTGTCTGTGAAAATGAATAGATATCTTTGGAGCCAATTTTAGAAGTCATAGGTTCCAAGTTCTGTTGTCACTTACTATCTGAACTTGGGCAAGTCATTTAACCTCTCTGAGCTCCAGTTACTCCGTCTATGAAATTGAAATAATAATAGCTAACTCACAGAGTGCTGTGGGTCAAATGCAATACTGTAAGTGAATAGGTTTTGGAAACTGCAAAGTATACTACAGTTTAAAGTATTATAACTGACCATAGTTTCTCTTTTCTGGCACAACGGTAGGTAGAACTGGAATTTTTTTTTTCTATGTCTCCTTTTCATAAGTTAATATAGAGTTTATCCATGGAAAACATTGTCGTTAGGTGCTGAGACTGGAGATGGGTACAGTAATCTTCATGACTTAAATGGATCCATTTCAGTCTTCAAATAGAGCTCCCCTGGAGAGCGAGGTTATTGACTTCACAATGACTAATAGGCTTTTACTTCTATTTGAATTGGGAAATTGTGTGGGATGTAAAGCATGATGTTAAACTCTGAATTTTAGTATCATTCTTTTTTCTAGCCTAAATTTCGAAACTTGAGGGTGGACTTAGACATGTCCATATAAGATCTTTGACAGTTTGTGTTTGTTTCTTGTTTGTTTGTTGTTTCATAACAAGGACAAAAACATTTAACAAGAGACTATCCACAGACATTCCCACCCCACCACAAAATTTCTTTACCCTCTTAAGGCAAATCTGTCTTTGCCTGCAGAAATGATCTTCTTTCTTGCTTTCATTGAAGAATTGTGTAACCGACAGATCTGTTTCTGAGAGTCTGATTCATGAGAAGAGAGAATGAAAGGGAGAAGGAGGGATGGGGAAGAAAGAGAAGAGAAGAAGAGGGAGAACAGAGAGGGAGAACTGGAGAGGCAAGAATGGTTGATCCGTACTTCAAGGGTGAAATGAACTTTGGAAAAAGGGCAAGTTAGACATAAAAGGAAAGGAGGAGGGCAGGAAGAGAAAGAGAAGTCCTCAAAAAATCATTTTTTACAAAGCTTTGGATTGGTTGCTGAGAATGAGGACAAATAAAATTAAAATTAAAGTTTTTGGGAAAAGTAGGTACCACCAATATATCAAAAGGCTAAGAAATAAGAATAGAGGATCTATGGCATCTATCACTATGCCCTGTGAGTAGAGATTTGATTTTACTTGCATTTATTAATTTTTATTTCTTGGGCTATATGCCTTAGCACAAAGATGATATACTATATTATCCCAGGTATATTCAGTTGACATTTTTGTGTTTTCAATGAATATCATCAAACTATATCAACAGAAAATCTGTATGTCAAAGGGTGTTTCTTAACTGTGTAGTCAGTTGTAATTGGTCAAATTTATAATGGGATGCCAGTATGTTTTATACAGTCTTATTTCGTAGGAGTTTACCTTCTTGTATTCTTTACTTCCTCCCAGTAATTTCACACTAAATGAACAAACAAAAAATGCCTCATCAAAATTAACTGAATAAAATTGGATTCTATTTTTTAGAAAATGTTTTATCTGAAATTACCTATTTTATCTAAAGTTGTATCTAAAATGTTTGCTGTGTATAATTTTATTAGATAGCATTAATCGTTCCTACTCTGCAAAGACCACTATCCTTTACCTTAAATGAAAGGAAAATTTGATTTGATTTGATTAGGCTAGGAAAGTGACATCACTTTGAAATTCCCTTTCCAGTATTTAATATTTATTTAGCACCTATGGTATGCACAAGTACTATCCATCCAATACTTTTAAATCATTTTGATGAACACTAATGGTCTCTTAATTGAATTGAAACTAGGTTTTAGCCACAGGACATTAGTATAGCCAAAATGCTTTCAGGCTGAAAAGTAAAGTCTTATATTGTAACTGAGAATGCCCTTAAATATAATTACTTCTCTTTATTTCCAAGTAATTCTTGAAAGTTATTGCATCAATCATACTGTAAGTGAAATATACAGAATTGCTTGTACCTCTGAAATACAGCTTGACCTGTAGTGCCAATATTTTGCTGATGCCACCAATTCAAAGTGCAATATTTATATTCAGTTAAATCTGGGAAAAATTTGTTGTTTATTCTGTGCTGAGGACCAGAGCTAAAAGTGACCAGTAGTATCAATACTGTAGGAAAAAATGTGCTTCTGATGATGATGAATTGACATAATGACTTTTTTTTTGTTGGAAGAGTCGGTAGACAGATCATTGGTTGGTAAGGGTGAACAGCATTTTGTAAGTCAATATTATATGATTTATACCTTGTTGGGAAAAAATACATATAATTTTTGTGTAAATATTTACTGTCTTGAAATTAAGGCCAGTTGAAAACTATATTTTCATACCATAAGGATATCTAAGCTATTTCTCGGTAAGATAAAAGAGTAGCTTATAGACAATCTGCTGTAAGATACTAAGAAAAATGATCCTCCAAGGACTTTGATACTAGGGACGTTTAGAAGGTAAATTTAACCTTGACTATTATTTGAGTCTTCTTTTGGACCAGTGAACTTGATTTTACTGACTTGTTTCTAAACAGAGTTTCCCATCTTAACGGGTTATTAATATCGTCAGCGCTGTTTTCTCAGACACAGAACTGGTGTGAACACAGTGGAAAGCGCACACTATGCAGTTAACAGTCACAAAACTACTGCGGGTGAAAGAAGCTATGTGGAACACTATTCTAGTTTCTCAGATATATAGCACTTTATTGTTCTACTAGCCTTAAGTATTTTCCATCCTTCCTCACAAGGCCTTTTTGCTTTATGTGGTAAGAAGGAAATGAAGTGACTATTGCAACAAATGTGGGATAGAACTAGTAAAAGCAGAAAGCATGGTTTGTATTAAGAACAAAACACTATAAATTCCATTCATGTGTGTTATCTGAAAAAGGCAATTTTATAAGCTGTAAAAATCAGGATATAAGTATAAAAATATGACTTGGTAATAGAGAATCCTTTGAACTGGATTTTCTTTATCACTGGTTTGAGTACTTGCCCTCTGAGCCCACTTTTGGGATCTATAATGCTATGTGGAAATGGGAATAACTGTACAACTCGTGATTAAAGAGAATCTTTTCCAGGAGGGTTGAAGCTCAACTTTTTCCTTTGTTTCCATATTGTTCATATTCTGTCAGTAAAATGACTTAATGATTATTGTGTGTAGTGATTACCATAAAAATATTTTGGTTGGTATTCTACTTTTAATGAGCTTTAATTAGGAGATTATATTAAGAATGTGTGGGTTAGAAAATGGTATTTCCTCCCTTTGGTTTTGAACTTGTGTTCTCTGCCCCCTTAGAACGTTGTGCTTCTCTCTCTGTTCCTAAATTTCTGGCACATTGAATCTCCCCTCTTCTCTTATCTCTTTGTCTTTGAACCTTTTCGCTCCCATAAAGCAGTTGTATTTTTCCTTTCTCATTTCTTGCCTTTGTTCTGATAATGTCTGACACAATATTCTCACCATCCTTCATTTCCTAATCTCTGTTGCACCCCGAGATCTGAAAGTTTACACATGAAGATCAACAATAATCTTCTTCCCAACTCAAAAGCCTTCTTCAATCTTTGAAATGTAAAATATTTGAAATTTTGACCAAGCTATTGATCATGCTTTCTTTGCTTAAAAGTCTTTTGTTTCATTATATCTGTGATACCGCATTTTCCTGTTTTTCCAAATTCTTTCATTCTTTCTTTCCTGAAAGTAATTTTCTACACTTCCCCTCCCCGCCTCCCCCGAAGATATTCTTAGAGAATTACTTACTTTGACCTCTGGCCTTGAACCTTCTACTATGTAAGGAGTTGCTAGGTCTTCATTACTTGCTGAGTATTTGAACTTTAATGTTTTACTGTCGCTTCAAACTCAGCACTCTAGAACAATTAACAGGATTTCTTGTCAAACTAGTCCTGATTCTCTTTCTGCTATTTCTCTTATCACCCCAGCACTATCGCTGGTATCTTACCTACTCCCACATTCCCAAACTACCATGCCTTGTTTATGTTACTTTTAAAACAATGCCTATATATCTCCTCTCTCAGGTTCCTAATTCCTCAACTCTAAAGAAGTCTTTTATCAGTCCTGCTTCAATCACATGAGATAAAATATGTAAAGTAACTTTGTCAAAAACCAACTTCAAAGTGAAATCCAATGGTTACTATGACTGCTACCACAACCACCACTGCCACAAAATCTAGTCACCATGCTTTACCCCTCCCTATTCAAATATGTCCTGCGTTTAATCACTTAATTAATTTCCTGAAGATAATAACAATACAGAATAATGCCAGCTTCAAATTTCAGTGTCTTCCTATTTCTTATAATAATTGCTAGAATTGATATTTAAGATTCCCCATAATAAAACTCCAAGTATGCTTTTCTTAACACATGCTTCTTCCTGACAAAATCCCTGTGTATGCATTATATGCCAAATATGCCATCTTTGTTACCCTCCCTGTTATAAAATACTGTTTCTGTTATTCTCCATGACTCTATCCCTCCTTTTTATCCTTTTTATGGAGAATCTGATAAATTCCCACCTCTTTTTGTACTTACTCTCTGAAGTACAGTTGATACTTACTGTAATACAACATTGCATTGTTAGTGCTTTCTGTGAGTTTGTTTTGAATAACACTTTGATTTTAAGGTCCTTGAAGCAAATAAAAATTTTAAAAAATTATTTTATTTCACCATGATGTCCTTGAGTAGTTGATTTTCTGAAAATACTAGTTCACTGTTAGTTAATGTATTATTTTTAAGAACTAATGCCCTTCTTTTAGGTACTGTAGAAAATAGTCTAAGAACATTTATATATTCACTCTAAAACTGTAACCTAATCATTTGATTAGTATTTTCTTAAAATTTGTAGATAATAAGTAGTGTAAAATACTACTACAAGATTATTGTATTTTATATAGTAGAAATATTACTCTGCCAATATATTTATTTTCTGTAATTAAGAGTTTCATGAGAAAGAGTTGAAAAACAATACATAGCTTGTGAACTGAAAGAAATAACCAGAAATTTAAAAACCTGTCATGATTTCTTGATTTACATGGACGGAAAGATAGAAAGGGACTGAAATGATTTAGCCAACTGACCATGACACCAGAGTTAATTATTATTGAGGGTGGGAATGCTCTTGCAACACTAGTCAGCACTCTTACAGAAGCATGACATTGACTGGGCAGGGGAATGTGGGTGGACCGGGACAAATCCATTTCCATTATTAGAAAAAGTAGCTTAAAAGTACTGACTCCAATGATGGAGGCTTACTGAGATTATTCGAGGATATGACAGACAGAATACTAATTTTTGTTATTTAGATTTTTTTGTAACAAAATTTAGTATTTCTGGAAAGTACTACTTCTCCTTTGAAGCACTATCTGTACAACATTGTGGAGAAGATCTGATTTATTTCTAGTATTTTCCTCAGAATAAAATTTATTAGTAGCTATATAAGAATTTTATCTTAAATGAAAAGATTAGTAGTGATTGTATATATCATGCACTATTATCAGTGCTTAATTTATATTACTTTATTTAATGCTGACCACAATCCTATAAACTCTAATAAAAAATGAATGAATTGCATTTTGTTTCACATTTCCTTGATGTCACCATTAAATTAAAAAAATTAAAATGCTATTCATATTTCCTTTTATAGTTTCATAGTTTTTATTCTGGAAATCACTATAGAATAGTTTATATAGTTTTCATTCTGGAAATCACTATAGAATATAACACGATCAAACAGAAAAAAAAGAAAACAAAAAAAAAATCTTGTCCCTAAAAGGAAGTGTGCAAAATATTCTTTTAAATAATTTGGTCCTGAATGAATCCGGTCTTCCTGGTGTTTGGCAGAGTACAGAAAACATTCATCTTTGGAAATAAGAACAAGATAGTGAGTCCCAAGGTCAGATTGGTTATGGAATCTTCTGCAAGTCAGCATTACAAACTCCCCTATAGAGAGCACATGTGTCATGGAAGAAACAAGCTGTTAACATTTCCAAATTTTAGAGATTTTCCACCTTCTTATCTTCCTAATTTAATAAGCTATAGACGTATAAAAACACACAAAGAAATTTATATAAAGGTGGGGAGGTAGAAATGGGGAAATGAAATACATCTAAAAAAGATCACGCTTTTGCAATTTGAAATCACAGATTTGTATGGTAATCTTCCAACTTGTATATTCTATTTAAAAATCATACAAATCTGAAAACCTTGTATGGAGTGTTAGAGTCATATGCCACAGTAATGATTGGTATCAATAGTCTATATGCACTGGTGGATTTTTAGGGATATTAATGATATATGCTGTACTTTCATATGTGGCATTAATTTGCTTTCACAAAATTCCATTTTGAAAATAATGAATTAGTAGTCTTTGAGTTTCCTAATATCCTGTGTATGTGGAGATTGCATGTATTATAGTTAGTATAATTTTTAAGGTTACAAAAGTTAGGAGAATGTGAAGGATTGATTTCATTCTGGATCTGAGCTGTCCAAAAGGAGCACCACTAGACACATGTGTCTATATAATCTTATAATTAATAAAAGTAAATAGAACTAAACATTCTCTTATTCAGTTGTACTGTCCTCCTTTCAATTGTCAATACCCATATGTGGCTAGTAGCTGTTGGATTGGACAGTGTAGATAGCAGACACCCTTCATTGCAGAAGGTTCTATTGGAGAGTGATGTTCTAAAGTTATATTCTTCAAAATGTAAAATTTATACTTTGTTGAATGTAAAATCTTCTGAGAACTCAAATATTTACATGTAATATATAATATAAATTCAATACAAATATTTATTTACAATATAAAAGTCAGTCTATCAGTATGCTTTCATTTTATGCTATTTAGTCAATTTTTAGAAGATTTTGTTTAGCTGTAGATAAAGAGCCTAACTTTTCTATATAGTAATATCTTATATATATACATCTAAATTTTTCTGATCATGCCACATGATCGGAAATAAATTAGATCTTCTCCACAATACCACAAAATACCTAAGCTTTGTTTAACATTATATTCTATATTTGGAATATAATCACCCATTTTATACTAAACAAATCCCAAATAAATATTTTCATAACACATTGCTTTGAAATAATTAAAGAAATATATATCTTGCCTAAATTTCTGAACTAATCTTAGCTGGGAAGGGATTGAATTCATGTAAATCTTCAGTTTTTACAGTTTATTGATTTCTGAATTATTGAATAATTTTAATTTGAACTTAAAATTAGAAAATTGCTCCTATTCTTTGCTTCTGCCTAAAAAAATAGCCAAAAGGATTTTGCTCAAAGTTATGAGCCATTGGAATCCAGGAATTTTTATGAATGTTTGAAGGTAAGCTTAACTCTATTGTTTATACCTTTGAATATACTCTTATAAATTAGAGACCTTACACTAAAATGAAACTACTTTTGTAGACAAGTGCAGCCACTTATTACCAACAAATTATAGTAACTCTCTATTTCTCCATATTTTAATCTATAATTGGGTAGTTCAAGTGGGCTGAATTTCGTATTTATTTAATTGTACCCCAAATTCAATCCCCATCTTGGTATTGAAAGAGATGTATCTATGTATATGCAGAACTAGACATGTAGACAGAAATGCAAAGATGAATGGAATTTGTCTTCTTTTTAAGAATAACAAGTAATAAGAATCCTCAAATTCTGAAGAAGGTGGTACCTAACTGGCAGACGTTCTTTTTTCTCCTCTAGAGTATCTTAAAAGATACCAAAATACGGGGTGCCTGGGTGGCACAGCGGTTAAGCGTCTGCCTTCGGCTCAGGGCGTGATCCCGGCATTATGGGATCGAGCCCCACATCAGGCTCCTCCGCTATGACCCTGCTTCTTCCTCTCCCACTCCCCCTGTGTTCCCTCTCTCGCTGGCTGTCTCTATCTCTGTTGAATAAATAAATAAAATCTTAAAAAAAAAAGATACCAAAATACTGTCCTGTGTCCCTCAAACTCACTGCCCACTACACACCCATGCAGGATAATAATGGAGAAATAGAAGGGGATGATAGTGTAGTTGTAGGCCCAAGAGAAAATGCTCTGTGATTTATTATTTTCTCCCTGTGGAATGAGGTAGAGTGGACACCTTAAGCCAAATGAGTAGGTTTCAAGAGAACCACTCATGAATATTGGGGATGTTTTCTATAGGAAGGGATGAGTTATGCATCCCACAATGGTAGTTTGCCAAACTATAGCAACTGACCAGCTTAGGGCAGTGCACCTGAGTAGGTTTCTATGAGAATTCTTAGGGGAAATTTTCATGTGGTTCCTGGAGTTTAGAAGGCATGTGAAAACAGTCTGATGCCTGCCTCTCAACTATATAACTTGGAGGAGATGGGAGGCTGAAGCTGGGGCTCACAGGTTTGGTTACGAGGAATAATAAGGGCAGTAGAAGAGTCACTACTCTTCCTTTGTTTGGTATGACGTGGATGCTGTGGTTTTCCCTTGCAGCAGGTGGGTACTGAAGAAGATCGGTGGTTCAAGGCCATCTTGAATGGTATTCCACCTGAGAAAATCTATTATCGGACTGTGGCATTCTAGTAGTAAGCCTTGTATAGTGTGTATGTGGGAAGCAGGAGCTGAGGGGATAGCTTGTAAAGGTCCATAGCTTCATTATAGAATCACGAACTATGAAAATTCCTGTACTCTGTGAAAGATATAAAATGTGAATACTTGTCCAACGAACACCCATCACATATCTTTTGCCCTTTTCTCTCTATGTTTCCTCTCCAGACTCTTGATTCTATCCAAGAATCAGAAATAGCAGAAGATGGATTATGTGTTATTTGCAAGAGGTTCCTAAGCCATGACTCAGACACTAGCTGGGGGTGGGGTGGGGAGAGGAGAAGGGGGAACTTCAGTTGCACATTATAATGGACTTTTAATGTGGATATGGCAAACTGTTTTAATTCCTGAGAATTACTTGAAAGCTGGGGGATTTTTCTGAGATGTTATCTAGGACAGGGAAGAGAGCAAATCAAACATGTTTGAAAGCAGGGGTTGAAGGAAAATAAAAATGTTTCCTCCTTGTTCCCTCAACAAATTTAAACCTTCCAATAAATTTGCTAGACAACTCTCTCAGAAAATGAGTGTCATTGGTCAAAATGGGGAGAGGATGAGAGAAGATGGATGGCTACCGATAATTCATCCCTGCTGCAAGAAGGAAGAAACACACTGAAAAGGCATAGAATATAGGTATGAGTAGTTATCTTAGGTTTTTCTAGTCCACTCAAACAATTTTTGTTCAACTCTTCCCAATTTTAAGATCATTTTCTTTGATAGAGAAGAAAGAAGTTGAACAGTTCTGTTTTCTCACTGTCATCTGTTAATATTATACTTATTTCACTTAGATATAACTTTCCCTCTATTTTCTTTTTGTTTTTACTGCCAACATAAGGCAAAGTTTTTTGTTTGTTTCTTTGTTTTCTTAAGTATGTTTCCCACTCAGGTGTTAGCTTATACTAGGATATATTTTCCTCTCATCTTTTCTTATAAAGTTTTGTTACTCCTTGGCTACCCTTCAATATATACCTTTTCTTCTATACTTTGTGCATGCTTTTCTAAATTCTAAGTTTACCAGAGATTTCTATGTATCTGAATATTTCTGCATATCCAATTTAATAACATTTAACCAATTTGATACAATTTCTTTTTTTCTAATTCTTTGCTACATGATTAATCTCTCATTTAATTTTTTAAAGAAAAAAGTCACATGATCATATAATTAGATACAGAGAATATGTTTGACAAAATCTAATACCCATTAAGGATAAAAAAGAAAACTCAGCAAACTAACTGCTCCGTTGTTAGGCCTGTTCACATTAAGATTGCTTATCTCATCTTGGAGGATAGACCCCTTTATCATTATGTAATGCCCCCTTTATCTTTGATAATTTCATTTGTCCTTAAGTTGGCCCTGTCTGAAATTAATATAGCTACTCCACCTTTTAAAAAATTGTTAGGATGGCATATCTCTCTCCATCTCTTTACTTTTAATCTATATGTGTGTCTATATTTAAAATGGGTTTCTTTAGACAACTTATGATTGAGTCTGTTCTTTGATCCACTCTGACAATCTGTCTTTTAATTGATGTATTTAGACCACTGATGTTTGTCTTAGTCCATTCAGGCTGCTATAACAAAGTACCACAGACTGTGGCTTATAAACAACAGAAATTTATGTCTTATAGTTCTGGGGTCTTGAATTTTGAGATCAGGGTACCAGCATGGTTGAGCAAGGCCGCTGCTTCCGGATCACAGACTTCTCATCATATCCTTACATGGTGGATGGGGCAAAGGATCTCTGTGAGGCCTCTTTTATAAGAACCCTAATGCCATTCATAAACCTCCACCCTCATGACCTCCCAAAGCCTCCACATTCTAATAGTATCATGTTTGGGGTTTAGAATTTAAATATATGAATTTTAGAGGGACACAAACATTAAGACCATAACACCATTTAAAGTGTCATTGAAATGTTCTTCCTTTTTTTCTTATGTGGATCCAAATTTCTGACCAATATATTTTTCTTGTTTTTAAAGAACTTCTTTTCAACTTTTCTTGTAAGGCAGGTCTACTGGCAATGAATTTCTTCACTTTTTTTTCTGAGAAAATTTTTATTTTTCCTTCTCTTTTGGAGCATAGATTGGCAAGGCACAGATTATGAGTTGGTGGGGATTCTTCTCTCAACACTTTAAATATCTCACTCAGGGTGCCTGAATGGCTCAGTCAGTTAAGTGGCCAACTCTTGATTTTGACTCAGCTCATGATCTCAGGGTCATGGGATGGAGCCCCGCGTCGGCCTCCATGCTCAATGGGGTGTCTGCTTGGGGATTCTCTCTCTCTCCCTCTCCCTGTGCCCCTCACCCTATTCACATACTCTCTCTCTCAAATAAATAAATAAATTTTAAAAACGTTAAAAATATATATATATATCCCACTCTATGAAACCACTTGGTTGCATGGTTTCTGACAAGTCAGGTGATTCTTGTCTTTGTTCCTCTATAAGTAAGGTGATTTCTACCACCCCCACCAGGACTTCTAACTTCTTGCATAATATTTTTCTTTATCTTTGATTTTCTTTAGTTTGAATATGATGTGCATAAGAATAGGTTCTGTTTTTTGTTTTGTTTTGTTTTGTTTTGGCATTTATTGTACTCACTGTTCTCTGAATTTCCTGGTCTGTGTTTTAGTGTCCAACATTAATTTAGGAAAATTCTGTTATCATCGCTTAAATGTTTTTTCTGTTCCTCTTCCCTCTTCTTCTGGTATTGCCATTACATGTACATTACATCTTCTCTGGTTTTCCCACATTCCTGGACATCCTGTTTCACTCTTTCAGACTTTTTACTTTTTGTTTTTTAGTTTTGGAAGTTTTAACTGACAAATCCTCACATTCAGATTCTCTCCTCTCCTGTTTCCAAACTACTAATGAGCCTATCAAAAGCATTTTTTTGTTTCTGTTGCAGTGTTTTTGATCTTTAGCTTTTCTTTTTGATTGTTCATTAGAGTTTTTATTACCCTTAACGCACCCCCCCATTTTTTGCATGTTGCCTACTTTCTCCATTTGAGCTCTAACATATTATTCATAATTGTTTTTAAATTCTTTTCCATATCTGTTTTAAGTATCTTTGCCAAATCTGAGTCTGATCCTGGTGCTTGCTTTGTATTTTCAAACTGTTTTTGTTTGTTTTTTGCCTACTATAATGCCCTGCAATGTTTTGTTGCAAGACAGACATGACATACTGGGAAAAAGGAATTGTGGTAAATAGGCCTTCAGTAATATAGTGATAAGGTATAAGGGAGGAGGAACATTCAGTAGTCCTATGATTAGGTCTCCATCTATTGGTAAGTCCATTCTCCTGGACTGTGAACTTCACAAGTTGCTCTCACTTTCGTGTTTTGTTCTATTTTCATCCCCTTTGGTGTTATGAATGGCTAGAGGGGCTGATGTTGTGTATTTCCTTCCCCAAATGTCAGTTGGGCTCTGATAAAAACCTCAATAGTTCAGACTCTTGCAAAATCATATCTCTTCAAGGCAAGTCATATTAATTGGAACAGAATGTTTTTACATGTTTCAAAATAATTACTTTCTCCCCGCCCCCCACCTTGCTTAGAGCCAGAGGGGATTTTTTTCTGATCTACAAGTAAGAGCCTGGTAGAGCTCTTAGAGGCAAAAATTTCAAAAAAAATATGCACCCAACCCCACCTCTTGTGCCCTGACGACTGGGTTATTTATCCCTCAGGCTTTTCCATATTGAATCTCCAATAATTCATTAATTATAGTTCTCAGATCATCCTACCCAGGCACTAGTTCCTGTGGAGATTTCTGCTCCAGTAAGTTGTGATTCTCCATATCTGCGTATCTCTTCAATTTGGAGGGCAGCAATTGTTGACTTTTCACATTGTTGAATTTTTTGCTTATTGTTAGGACAGAGTGCTGACCTCTAAGATCTTCTCAGGTTGGAACAGAAACAGTTTAAATCCATCAATTTTTTAAAAAGATTTATTTACGTATTTGAAGAGAGAGCACATGAGGGGGGGGAGCAGAGGGAGAGGGAGACAAATAGACTCCCTGCTAAGCAGGGAGCCCAATGTGGGGCTCGATCCCAAGACCCTAAGATCATAACTTGAGCTGAAATCAAGAATCAGATGCTTAACCGACTGATCCATCCAGGTGCCCCCATTATTAATTAATTTTTCAATGTTAAAATAAGCCTATACTAGTGGTATAAGCCTCTGTTAAGAAATTGGTTTATTTTGGGGCGCCTGGGGTCAGGTGGTTAAGTGGTCGACTTTTGATTTCGGCTCAGGTCATGATCTCAGGGTCCTGGGATCAAGTTCCATGTTGGGCTCCCTGCTCAGTGAGGAGTCTGCTTCAGGATTCTCTCTCTCCCTCTACCTTCCCCTATTTTCTTTTCTCTCTCTCTCTCTCTCTCTCCCTAAAATAAATAAATAAATCTTAAAAAAGTAAAAGAAATTGGGGGGTGCCTGGGTGGCTCAGTCGGTTAAGCATCTGCCTTTGGCTCAGGTCATGATCCCAGACTCCTGAGATCAAGCTCCACATCAGGCTCCTTGTTCAGCAGGGAGTCTGCTTCTCCCTCTCCCTCTGCTGCTCCCCTTGCTTGTGCTTGCGCACTCTCTCTCTCTGCCAAATAAATAAATACAAAATCTTAAAAAAAGAGAAATTGGTATGTTTTGTATATAATTTACCAAATCTTTTGTTTAGGATTTTGATGATTATATTAATGAGAGAAATTGATCTATAACTTTCCTTTTCTTGTAGTGGTCTTGTTATGCTTTGGTACTGAAGCTACACGTAACTTTTCTTTTTTATAACTCTTACCTATAAATACTAGAATTTTAGAAGAATTTGACTCCTTGAGCATTATTTTAATAAACATTTTAATCCTACATATATTTTTATCCCTGCAAGATACTACTATTGTTATATTGGAAATTGATATGCAGTTGGTACTCATTTGTAATTACTCAAGTTTTTTTTTATTTTTGGTTGCTCTTCATTCCTTCCTGTATTTTCATTTTCTGTTTAAGTAATTGGTTTCAATATATGCTTAGTGTGATTTTGGTCAAAACAATTCTAAATCTTTTGTTCATTTGAAGATGTCTTTAATTTTGAAAGATTTTTTTTTTAATACAGAATTTTCTGGTTCGCAGTTTTCTTTTTTCCTTTCAATACTTTAAGTTTGTTAATTAATTAACTAATTAATTAGGCTTCCTTTATTTTTTGCTGTTTTTGTTCATTTTTGAGAAGTTAGTTTTCAGTTTTAGCATTTCTCCTTGAGGTTGATATATGTATCTTTTCCCTTCTGACTGGATTTAAGATTTCTCTTTGGCTTTTGTTTTGAGTAATTTTACTAGGATATTTTTAGGTGTGGTTTTCTTAGTATTTTACTGGGGCTTCACAGTGCTTCTTTAAACTGTGGGTTGATGTCTTCTGTCAGTTTTGAAAAATTTGTAGCCATTTTTTCTTATTAATAAAGTTACCATATGATTATTTTTATTAATTCAAAAATTTCTGGTAAAATTCCCCATCTTTTCATCTGCTTTCTCCAGATTTTTCCCCTTTTAAAAAAATATGTTAACTGGAGTTATTAAACAATTTGCCAACTGATGCCAAAATGTCGACCATCTCTCAGTTTTAAAATATATTGTGTGTTTTTCTGTTGGATTTTAATTGTATATGTTTTCCTTCATATGTTTAATTTTCTTTGGCTTAATTTTAGAAATTATTCATTGAAAATTAGAGAAGCTGCATGTATTATTCCTTTAGGAATGGTTTGCTCTACTCTCCAAGCTGAAAAAAATATTGGGTGATTACCTAGTGTCTTCAAGGACTGCCTCATGTTAAGTTTGCAGTCCTTGTAAGGTTCAGTCTACCTATGGTTTGTTCCTGGTCATAATCCTTTTCAGCTAATACCTTAATGTCTTTTTTGGGCCTCTTTCCCTTGCTGGGCCACAAATTCTAATGTTTTTCACAACAGACTAAGGAAAGATCTTCTCTGCACTTTAGAGGTTTTCTGCTTAGGTTTTAATTCTCCTATCGCATGCGGCTCCAGGATTTTGCAAATGTCTTTAGGTTGAAATTGCAATGACTGAAGCTTCCAAGTCTCTTCCAAAACACTGGCTTGTTTCTTCTTCCCTCAGCAATGAACCTCCCAGGATGCAAAGCTCAGATTCTCAGCTTCTTGACTATGCCTAGAATCATCGAATGTGCCCAGGCTAAGAGTAACTACAAAAGTCAGTTCACTTCTTGAAGTTCTTTCCTTTTGAGAGGCTTAGTCCCTTCAATTCTTATTGCCCTAGCACCACTCCACTGCTTTCAGTGAGATTATTTCTGTATTTCATCCAGCAAGTATAGCTGTTTTGTGCAGGATTCCTAATCCGCCACTAGTATTCCTTTCCATTCTTTTATCTATCTAGGAATGGAATTTCTTGTAATCTTGGCATAAATCCAACCTTGTTAAAATATACTGTTTTTTTTGTTTGTTTTGGCTATTTTTTATACTTTAACTGGATTAAATTTGCTTTAGGAATACTGCATCTATGTTTATGGATGAATGAGTCTAACTTTTTTTCTTGTATTTTCTGTCATTTTGTTTTTAAACATTATGCATACCTTATTAAATGAGTTGAGAACTTTATTTTTTGAAATATTCATGAATAGTTTGAGAAAAATGAGAAATATCTGGTTTTCAAATGTTTAATACTTTTGTATGAAATCATCTGACCTCCCCCCAATTTTTTCAGTGTAAGAAGGTTAACTCTGGATACAGTTTCTTTAGGTCCCACCCCCCCCTTTTTAAACCACTTTGGAGAATCATATTTTTTTTGATTAGTTCATTTCATTATATCTTTCTATTTTTGTTACTTTCTGCTTTGTGTATAGCATTCTACATATAACTGTAACAAGAAGGAAGTAATGTCATGATGTGAGTGGTTAGGAAACAAAATAGCCAAGTATACAAGCATATCTAGCTAAAATATGACAAAATTAAAATTAAAATCAAGATTTCCAATCACACTGCATTTTCTTTCCTACTTGAGACTCATCTACCAATGTCAAGTCAGGTGGTCTCAAAGGTAGTCAGAGCTTAGAGTTACATTCCAATGTCATTCTCTAGGATAGCAACGCAGTCAGTTTGAGAACTTCATATTTGAATAAAAAACAGTTAAGTGTCAATAGACTGGCAACCTAAATGTGGTTATAGTAGGATAAAAATTAAAAACATCACCCATGGAATATTTTGTTCCAAGAGTATCAGTGTAGACTACCATTATGAAATGAGTGAAATCAGAATAGCAATTGAGTTCGAAAACTGATATTGTTTGAACTTCATATTATGGGTCAATCCGTGGTATCAGCACAAACTTTTTCTTTTTTCTTTTTCTTTTAAAAATAACCTTCCTTTGGGCGGCTGGGTAGCTCAGTGGGTTAAGCATCCGACTCTTGATTTCAGCTCAGGTCATGATCTCAGGGTTGTGAGATCGAGCCATGCAACAGGCTCCGTGCTCAGCACAGAGTCTGCTTGTCTCTCTCCCTCTACCCCTCTCCCAGCTCACGCATATGTGCGTTCTCTCTCTCTGTCTCTCAAATAAATAAATAAATAAAAATTTTAAAAAATGCCTTCCTTATATCCAGCTAATCATTACCCTTAAGTTTGAGGGAGGATGAAGAAATTGTAAACCAATTGGAAAATAAACATCTTCTACTAGAAGACCAATTCTAATAATAAGCTGAAGGAAATCAAGTTGATGGATATGACCATTCATTTAAAAAATTTCAGCATAATAATGTATTCCTATCCTCCTATGGTAATTAATTTATTATTATTCCTAAACAAAAACCAAATTTATCCATTAAAGTATGACTACTATAAATAATTAATAATTGTTCTGAGGTAATTACATGAATTTCTATGAACTAAAAGTTTATGATATAATGTGATGTTTCACTGAATGATTTTTGAAATCACACACATATACATATATGTAATCAATCCCATATATAGATCCATATATATGGATATGTATATATGCACCCTTAAACCAACCCCATAGGGAAAGCCTGCAATGATAATTCAGAATTATCCATTAATGTCTCTAGCATATTAATCATAGTTTTAAATTCCCAGTTTGATAGTTGTATCATCCTTGTCATGTCTGGTTGTGTATGATGCTTGCTCTGTCTCTTCAAATTATGTTTTTTGGCCTTTTGGTATACCTTGAAATTTTTTATTAATACCTGGACATGATGTTCTTGGGTAAAAGGTAAAAGCCCTATAAATAGGGCTTTAGTAATGTGGTGATAAGTTGTGAAGGGAGCAGAAGCTGTTTACAATCCTCTGATTAGGTCTCAGTCTTTTAGTGAGCCTATGCCCCTGGTCTGTGAACTGCACACATGTTTCTCTGATTTTCTCTTCTCTCTGCTTAGTTGGGACAGTGTGGCTAGAGTGGGCCGGAATAGAAATTTCTCTTCCCCCAGACGAGTTAGGCTGTTAATGCCCCAGCAGTTTAGGCTCTGATTAACCAATTACCCTGAGGTCAGTCTTTGTTAGAAGGACAGAGTGCTCTGGCATTTCAAAATTGTCCTTTATTCCCCTCTTCTGCTGGAAAAACACAATATTTATTTTTTATATTTACTGTGGGCATCTGGTCAAGCATCTGGAAGTAAATTTCACAGTATTATAGGGAGCCCCCCTTATGACTGGGTATCCCTGGAGTTTTTAACTCCCACAGTGGTCCCAACTGAGGTCCCAGCAATTTGGTATAGGTCAGATTTTCCTATCCCACCTGGAACAGGTTCCTGGGGTAGTTTCAGTGATCTCTGTTCAGGGAAGCTCTGACTTCCCGTATTTGTCTTTCTGTATTTTAAAACTTGGTGACAGTGGTTTGCCCTGCATCTTCACCTCTCCTATGGGTCCAACAGGAGTTCTTAAATTTTTAGTCTGTTTAGCTTTTTACTTAGAATGGAATGGCAACTTCCAAGCTTCTAACATTTTGAACGAAAAACTGGAAGTCCAAAGTGTTAATTAACTCCACGTAAAACATAAGACAAAAGAAAACAAAGTAAAAAACAAAACTGAAAGTGTTTTGGAGACAAGTTAGTAGAAAATACATTTTGAGCTATTTTGTGCATTTAGATACCTGACTGAGAAAAATGACTGACTGATCCATCATGAAACATATTTAGAGGATAATGCAATTTTCTTTCTGTTCAACCAAATAATTAATTTACTTGCCTCTAGAGTAAATCAACATATTCAGACAGGGATAAATAGTTGAGGGATTTAATAAGAAATCTTGGGAATAAGGACAAATATCATCAAGTTATATTAATGGCTTCTGTTCATAACCAGTTCTTTCTCTATGAATGCACCTTAGATTTTCCTCACCCACCCAGATTGTAATGTCAGTGTACAGATATGTGAGATACTATTTTAGATTTTCATTCCTAAAATCTAAATTCAAGAGGAAAAACGTCCTTGAAAATTTAAATTTAGAAAATGTTTTCTTCTTTTATTGATAGTATACATGACATCTACAAGAGTCTAGAAGCTTGTGCATATGTAAAATTTAAATAACAACACCAGCAAAATTTGCTAATTGTTTTTGAAAGACACTACACAAGTTATTAATAATATATACTCTAAATAGATATACTCCAAGGGATAAACTATTGAATTTAGAATAACTTTTGTAGGAATGAAGTCATTTTGTATGTTTATTCCCCATTATTGATTATATATCTTGAGAGAAGAAAACTTTCATCAATTTTGTTTGATTCTCACTGAAAGACAGCCCTTCCCCCCATATGAATTTGGTCATATGTAGAAGTATATGAAGTTTGCTTATTTGTATCAAAACAACTATTGCATAGTTGGCTTCTATGAGGGGAATTATAATGTCTGTTTACCTGTTTAATTTCAGATCTAAAATAGGGATGGTGGAATATTTGAAAATGTAATTCAGAGAACCAAGTTGTTTCTAGGATACACAAATGAGAAAATATACTGTACTTATATAGAAAATACTATTGGAAAGCACAGCAGCTTTTGAGAGCCAAAGATAAATATTAAAAATTATTTCCATTATTAGAAATAAAATATTGTTCATTCAATAAAAAGATGTTTGTTAAATATGGAACATGCAAAATAGTACAATAGTACCATAGACAATATTCTATGAACCTGAGATATGTAAATAAACAAAGTGTCACAAAAATTATTTTCTTAATGCTTAAATTATAGCAGAGGAATAAAAAAAACAAAACTAAGCATAAACATAATAAGTAAATCTTTATTGTATAGAAGGTGATGTTACATGGAGGATTGGGAAAGAGCAGGAGAAGAATGAATTTACAGGGAGAAAGTTGCAATTTTATTTTATTTTTTTTAATTTATTTGTTTTTAAGTAATCTCTATGCCCAATGTGTGGCTCAAACTCACAACCTGGAGATCAAGGGTTGCATGCTTTACCGACTGAGGAGCCAGGGACCCCAGAAAGTTCCAATTTTAAGTAAATTATAAATAGGACCCTCAGATTAAGTGGGCATCATAAGGAAGGTAGCACTTTAACAAATACTTAAAAGAAGGTAAAAATGTTGGCTAAGTTCAGGCAGAGGCCATAAAAGAGGAGCTAGCTAGGACTAATCAAGGAATAGCAAAGAGGTCGGGTAGCTAGAATAGAGAGAGCACAAGGGAGAATAATGAAGAGGTATTCAGGGAGATAAGGGTGTGATCAGCTAGAACTTTGTAAGGATTTTAGTCTCTGATGATACAGAGAGCCAGTGGAACATTTTGAGCTAAGTGTTGAAATGATCTGACAAGCTTTAAAAGAACCACTCTTGCTGTTATGTGGCGGGTATACGATAGACAAGCACAGGTAGAGTTGAGAAGCCATTGATGGAGGCAGTAGAGTCCTGGAGCCAGTTCACTAGGGAGTTGATTTTATGTTAGTATTTTGAAATGGACCAAACTCCATGAAATTGGAATATGCTGTAAATCAGGCCTTCTAATGAGTCAATTTTAGTATGATACTTTCATCATTTAAAGAACGTGAAAGGTTTTTTGTTTTGTTTTTCTTCACTTTTACATTTGAATTCTTTAGGATAGAGTTAGCATGCTCCTTTAGCAATTAATCTCTGGTTTCTGTTGTGCTTTGGAATTGGCTATACTTATGAATGAATCAGTTTTAAATAGTGCTTTCTGTTTGGAAGAAACAGTCTAGGTTGCCCATCTTTCATTTTACTAAGTCAGTTATGGTTATCTCACTTCCTCTGCTAATATCAATTTAGGAATAGGCACAGCACAAAAGTGTGACAAATTAGTCCAAGATCAAATTAGATCCATTATATAAAATATCGTAAGTTGAGACACAGGAAAAGATGGACTTGGTTTTTACTGGGTGCTGTCCTACTTGGACATGATAACTGGAAATGCTATAGCTACCTCAGATTGTTGCAGACAGCTATCCTGAGGACCATGCTTCTGTGCTAATATGAGCCTGAAGAGATAGAAGGAATCTAGATCCCTCATAATGTCTCTGACGAACCAAAGGAACTATCTTTATCTTTCTCATTATGTGAAATAATAAATATTCCTTATGGTTTAAGTCAATTTGAGTTGATGTTCTGTTGTTTGCCATCCAGAGTATCCTCTTTGATGTAAAGGCCCAAGTTTCATGGCTGCTTTGGCTATTTCCTTCTCTTCAGAATAAGTATGTTACTCAGATATCAAAACTGTCACTATCATTTGTAGTTTCTTCATTTATTCTCGGGTTTACTCCAAAATTTAGAACTTGATATCAATTCTCCGAGAGTATCACAAATATTTTAAACAAGTGGATCAACACTATAATCTATTTTTTAATGCAACAATTAAGCTGGTTACATAGTACCTACTTCTGTCTATCAGTATCTATCACAATCCAGATTACACTGGTATTTAAACAGAGTGCGTTGCCTCCTTGTTACTTTGGTCTATTGTGTGAAGTTTGGTAATTCATTCCAGTTTTACAGATGACAAAAGTGAGGCTCAAGGAGCTACCTAATGTAAAATAAAATAAAACAAAAAACAGAAGAAGGAAATATCTAATGTATAATTCAGTACTGACACATTAATAAAATATGTAAATGTGTCTAATGTGTGCTAATGGATTTTAAGCTATTATTCACTTATATAAATAATTTTTGTGTACCTATCTGCAGTAGAGATATGTAAGCATACAACTACATGCATACATACATACATGCACTTATTCACTGGCTTCCAAAGTTTGATACCATTATGCACATTAGTAAATATTCATTGATTGTATACATATATAAAGTAAGAGCTTGATGGTATATTTATATTGATTCTACTAACTGGCTATGAAAATAATCAGCTTTGATTTCCAGTTCCTTATGCTCAGAGTCTCATTTTTAAATGTGTGGGACAGAAAATTTTAAACCATTAAAAATCATTATCGAGATAATGAAAATTATGGAAACTGGTTTTAAGATAATTAAAAGTATGGAGACTGAAACATAACATATTGTACAATTATAATAATGTTAGGTATATGTTTTGATGGACAGAACTAGAAGATAATTTGCAATAAAATTATTTGCCTTAGGGATTTATAGTACTTTTCTGTATTTTTGTCCATATTCCTTTTATGATTGTTGTTATTTAAAACTCTAAACACAGACTTAATATTTTATTGTAAATAATTTCTTATTAACATTGATCTTATACTTTTACAAATAATTGGCAAGGAAATTCAGTAAACTATTTTCCATTTACAAAAACAAAAATAACAACAAAAATAACCAATAACTGAACCGGTAATTTGGTAGTATCTACAAACTAAATGTGGAATGTAGTTTTTAGAGTTAAACTGGAAAATCTGAACAATGTAACAGCCACATTGGATACTTCAGGACTCTAAATTCCTAGTCCTGCCATAGTTTCCCATTCCTTGGAGAAGATCTGTGTAATCACTTTAATTCTTCATTCAGTCTCTTTATTTATCCACTGCCTTATTGATCAAAACTCTGGAAAATAGATTTTCTGAAAGTATGATTGTTGATATTTTATAAGCTCTTCGAGATTTTATTTATCCAGAATAAAGACCTATATCTGAAACTACAATGATGCCATGCTGTATAAATTAGATTCAAGGAAAAAAAGGAGAATAGAAAGATAAATACTATATTAATTTTCATGTTATCTTTTTCCCTCAGCCCTTGAATTTACTTATCTAATTGTTCCCAACGTGGTGGAGTTTGGAAATTCACTTTCACTAATCAGTGTTTGTCAGGGATCAAGAAGCTCTGACCTTCTAAACTCTCCTAAGGCCCTCTCTTTTTTATTGAAACATAGCTATTTCCCCAATCCTCCACAAAGGAGGCTGTAATTGACCAGATTCCCAAATGGAAATGTGAAACAAAAAAACAAAACAAGAAAGAAGCCTAATATAACTTTGAACATGCTCAAAAGTATTTTGCTACCAATATTGATAGAGGACAGACATGTATTGGTATGCTGTCAACAGATTTTGAGATTTTTAAGTACATGTTGCATTTCTGCTTGCATTTCAATATGCTAATGATGTAATTATGGGAAATGTTTTAACAGAAAATAGTTATCAATGAGTATTTATGATAAACCTCTATGCTAAATAAACACTGTAAATGAGTGTTCATTGTAGTGTACAGTAGACTTGTCCTCAAGGAGCCATATACTCTCCAAGAAGTGCTTAATATAGGCTGTCCAGGTATAACCAATGAATGGAAAGGGAGCTATCTTCAAAGTTTGAAGACATACAAAATTCAAGGTAGTATGACCTTATTTTCTTTAAAATAATGAGCAAGTAGAGGATTCATAACTGAAAATGTTTAAAATCTGATATGAAATAATACATATATTACTATATATATAAATATAAATAATATAGTTTAGATACTTTAGAATAAATTTGATTAAGGAAGCACCATAATCCTTACCAATTTTCTTCTTTATTCTCAAAGCATATATGTTAAGTGTGGCAAATTGACGGAGGGTATATTGACATTGACTAAATTGGTTTGTTAGGGTTATTTTGGCTGTGGCTAAAATGAGATTTAGAAAGGATATGAGAACAAGCTTATTTATTTATTTGAGGGGGGGAGAGAGAGAGAGGGAGAGAGATCAAGCAAGAGCACAAGAGCAGAGAGAGGGAGAGGCAGACTCCCCATTGAGCAGAGAGCCTGATGCAAGGCTCAAACCCAGGACACCGGGATTATGACCTGAGCCGAAGGCAGATGCTTAACCAACTGAGCCACCCAGGTGCCCTGAGAACAAGCTTTGAATCATGTCCTGACTACATGTAATGAAAGATAAAGATGATTTGAGTCCATAAATACATTGTAGTTAGATAAGACACATAGAAATAAGAGACTAATAATAGAAGCCTTTAAGGTTATCCTTGATCTTACGTTTTGCTACTTCTTATTCCTTTACAGAATGTTTTATTTGTGAGCAAAGTATTATACAACCTATTACCTTATTTAGAACATACATGGATTTCCATTTGTTTCCTCTGTTGATTCCATGAAGTTGCTAATGTTTTTGCCAAGTCATCTCACTTCAACATCAAATATAAACTATGACTATATAGTTAATAAAAATCTAGGAGCTGGTATCCCAGATAGCCAGTTAATGATATTAAACAAAATACTTGGAGAAACATTGAAGTATAATGGTCCTTATTATTTTAAGTATAAAAACCTTAGTCATGTACATATACACACATACGTAGATACATATATGTATGTTCATTAATACATACTAACTTTTATAAAGATTATACAAGTATACAATTCTTTATAGATTGAACAGTGGTTTTAAAAAAAAACTTAAAGGGGAGTCTGTGTGGTTCAATTGGTTAAGTGTCTGCCTTGGCTCAGGTCATGATCCCAGGGTCCTGGAATTGAGCCCAGCATGGGGCTCCTTGCTCAGAGGAGAGCCTGCTTTTCCCTCTCCCTCTGATGTTCCCCCTGCTTGTGCTCTCTCTCTCTGTCAAATAAATAAATAACATCTTAAAAAAAAACAAAACTTAGAATAACCCTATCAGTCATAAATTCTTTCTGAAAGAATTAGTTAGGGAAAATCAAAATAAAACCTGTATGATTTTAAAAACCCAAAGCTGAAGAACTGGCCTTCCAGAGGTGAGGTCTCTATGTGTCATTTTATACGTAAGTTATAAGAATATTTGCAAAAACTTGACAAACAAATGTATTATATACTGTTGGCAGAAGATCAGCTCTTAATATCTGTTATTTAAATTTTCGCTCTACGTTGACTTTTATTTGAATATTTATTCCACCATTTACATTTTTTAAGTTTCAGAATGTTATCAACTCAGAGAAAGTTCAAAATAAAAAAAAATCACCCATAATTCCACTAATATGATACTAAATTTGGGTGATTTCTCTGTATAATCTTTTTACATGTTTACTTTATATATTAGTGATCGTAGTATACATATCAGTTTTTCATCTCAACGTGTTCATTTTTCATTGTAGCATAAGATTGACTTTGCTGCACTGTGGCCTTCAAAATATCACATTAGATAATTATTTATATAAAGGCTTTCTAACTTGATTATCTCATCACCATGAACATGCATGATCACATCTGATTTCATTTAATCAAAGCAGAATCTGGCCCTGTGATTTATGAACTGTAGAGCATGTAGTAGAATATCTCCACCAAGTTTAGTAGGGCTTCTCTGGAAAGTAACGTAACTCGGGGATTCAAAATCTGACTCCACCAAGTTTAGTAGGGCTTCTCTGGAAAGTAACTTAACTCAGGGTTTAAAAATCTGACTCCAGGGGCGCCTGGGTGGCACAGCGGTTAAGCGTCTGCCTTCGGCTCAGGGCGTGATCCCGGCGTTCTGGGATTGAGCCCCACATCAGGCTCCTCCGCTATGAGCCTGCTTCTTCCTCTCCCACTCCCCCTGCTTGTGTTCCCTCTCTTGCTGGCTGTCTCTATCTCTGTCAAATAAATAAATAAAATCTTTAAAAAAAAATCTGACTCCAGAATCATAAGATAGAGGGCTTTATTTTAACTTTGTGAATGTGGACCTAGTGTGTGTTTAAGCTTGGTATTGTAACACATAACATTGGAAAATAACTTCTCTGTGTGTGTTTAATATTACTATGCATTATGGCACTGGGGTTTTGGGTATAAAGTCTTAAGTCACAGATAGTTGGATTTGCGTATTGGTTGCTCTACTTGCTAATTTTACTGCATCGGAGGAGTAATTTCAGGTTTATGAGTCTCAGTTTTTCTTATCTATTAGATCCCCATAATAAAATAACTAATACAGTGGGGTTCTGTCTTCATCAAGTGATATAATCTCTGTAAAGAAATGAGAGTGACTGACACATGATAAAAACATGATAGATTTTAGCAGTGGTTATATTAGTAATAGTAGTTGCAGTAGTGAAAATCAAGAAACGTGGGTGTTTTATTATAGACATTTTTAAATTTTTTTGCATTTGTTAATACTGCATAAGGCATTGAAAAATTTTTACATTATTATGGGGCATCTGGGTGACTCAGTTGGATAAGCATCTGTCTTCGGCTCAGGTCGTGATCTCAGGGTCCTGGGATTGAGCCCCACATCGGACTCCCTGCTCAGGGGGGTGGTCTGCTCGTCTCTCTACCTCTGTCCCTCCCCCTGCTCACACCTTCTCCCTCCCTCTCTCTCAAATAAATAGCTAAAATCTTTAAAAATAAAAAGAGAATTTTACATTACTGTTTTTCGGAGAATTGATTGTGTCTTCCATTATTCTCATTTATATCATTGTGTTCTGACATACTTTAACAGTTATTTTTTATTGCATTCTATTCTTCCATAGCTGCTGACAAAAGTGATTGAAGTTTGAGGTCAAATCAGGCAATAAAAATGAGTACATTTTAATATACAATGGCTAAATTTACAGTAGAATTGTTTTTTAGTCCACATTTTAATTCATCATTTGCAACCTATTTATGTTAAAACATGCATTGATTATGGAAATAGTTGCAGAAAATTAAGCCATTATCCTATTTCTAACAATTTGTTATGACTAATCTCACTCTTGTTTATAAGACTCATAAGGCTTCATTATTCAATGCATATATTCATAGACTTGAACTTAAGTCAGTTGATACATTCATGAGATGAAACCCAAAAAGATATCACAACTGCACCTACATGTTCACAGTAGAAAACAGCTATCAGTGGGTATGTTGAATTCTGAATAATGGCTTAAATAAATGCTGTCCTTCAAACTCTGGTGTATGCCCCCACTCTCCAAGGAGATCAGCATTTACTAATCTTATGCAAGTGAAATCCTTAGGCTATTGTTCAATAACTCCAGGCAGAGTTTTGTGTTTCTTCCTTTGTGTTCTCCTATCACCTTGTTCATAGCTCTGTCATAACACTCTCTGCAATTTTTTGTTTTCGTGTGCATATCTTCCACTGAACTCTGAGTCCCTGGAGATCAGGTCCAGTCTGTTCATTTGTGTAACCTCAGTACCTGGCATGATGCCTCACTTGAAAATGAATACACATTGAATGAAGGACTGACCACTGAGATGACACATACAGAAGTTCCTTTAATTAAGAACAGCTTCAGCTGAAAGCCTATTCATGTGCCTGAGCCTAAAGAAAAACTTTGCAAGAGATCAGTAAGAGAGTTGTAGCTACGATGTCATTGGTCTCCACCTTTTTGCTTATTTTAAATTATTTTCTTTGTATATTTGCACTTACAATTTTCCCTTTTATTGTATTTCCTACATGGAAAATAAAACCTAAGCCAAAACAAGTAAAAACCTCTATGGTCAAACTAAAATAATCATGCTTAACTAACTAGTGTCTTTTTTTTTTTTTTAATGTAGTGAGTTGATTTGACTTGCCCTGAGGCTAAGCTTATTCAAGTCTATAAAAGTTCTAAGGTTTAAAGTGTATCACCAGAGGTGATCCTGTATTACCTGAAAACCTGATCAGGAAATGCAATATTTCTTTTTATTATAATTAGTTACTGTGAATATAGGTGACAGTATATTTACTGGTAGGTTTTTTACATTGTTAATGACCTGTGAAGCAGCTGAGAAGAAAAAAACATGCCTGTATATAGTGGCTCGAACAAAGAATATAAGGTTAAATCGAATTCCATTTTCAAAATTATCATTTTTCTTCTTGTCTAAATAAGAGACATTTTCAAAAGCAGACATATTTGGGGCACATAGTTTAAAGCAACACTAGAGTAATAAAGAAACCATAATGTGCTTTTATTATTTGAGTTTTTACAGTTTGGGGATAACTCGATCGTATTATCACCATTATTGAGTATAACATGCGGCACTTTACCACGACAACAGGAACACCTGCTAGCAAAGCTGTTAAACTGTAAGTTTCCCTATTGCTCAATTCAACTAACAAGCTGCTTTAAACTGCCTCCTAATGTCTGTGTAACGTCAATTTTTTTTTCCAGTCCACTCGTGGGGCATATTGTAGAGAGCTATTCATCAATTATCAAAATTCTTTTTTTTAATTCTCCAGAGGAACTGAAAAACTGTAAGCTAGAAGATTTTAGCAGCAAAATCTGTTACTTACTCTGTTTAAATACATCATTATACATATATTTCAAATTCCTTTACGAAATATGTAAAGAATCATTAATCTCAGAATCTATTTTGAATATTGCCAATATAATCTTTCTACCATATAATATAATAAATCACTAGTTTTGAGAGGTGATGAGGTCTCTGAAATTACTCAGTAATCAATTATATTTTTGCTACTATTACAAGTTTTATTATTATTGCTAGTGCAGAGAATATTGCTACTGATATCCTGTTATATAGGGTTAAAAGCCGATGACTATTTTTATTATGCTTGAAGTCTTGCTACATACCTTTCTGTGTTGACTAGGTATGCACTGTAAAGTTGAAATGCAGTGTTTGCATACTGAGTAATTCTAAAATGTAAACTACATTCCTTAATATTAATGTGTTTTAAGTGACACCAGTTATGGATGTCTATGATTCATATTGCTGAGCTGTTCCCCTTCCCCAGAATGATGTACTGTCACTGTCCTATTCATTTTGAATGTTGTATTCATAAGGGTTTTGTGACTAGACATCACTGTAAATCAATGTTATTGGACTATATTTCCAAACAAAACATTTACAAAGACAGTCATCCCACGTTCTATACTCAGAGTACAACACTTGTATGAAGGTCAAATAAAGTCGACATCAACTTATGGATTAGTTTATTGAAAAAGCAAATGAAACCAACAATTTTTGGAATACCTTAATAAGAGGTTTAATATATTCATGCTTCACTCCAGAATTCCTAATAATTGTAAGAGCTCTGATAGAAATGTAAAACAAATAACATTAGGGGGATATATAAGTACTTGAGGTTGTCTTTTCTGATTAAGCACAGGGAGTATTCAGAACAGTGTTTGTTTGTAATATGACTTTAGAAAGTATGTGGCAATATTAACAATGTCACAATTTACTTCAAAATAAACACGATTCATTTATTATCACTTATTACTTACTGAATTTGTTTCCATGGTTGATATACAGAAATACAGTCTGTTTCAGTAGAACAAGGTGATCTACTTTCTAACATTTTTGTTTTGTTTTGTTTTTAATGTTGGAAAGTCCCTTAGTTTGAAATAAGCAATACTTATTAATTTTCTTTTTACAACCACTTGGTGTGATGGAGGTTTTGGGTAGTTCAGGACTCACAAATAGTCTAATGTAATATTCTGTAAGTTTTCTTTTCTCTGTCTTCATGTTCTCCATCATACAGATTTAAAGAGAGGTCATATACTATGTAAAGAATATGCCCAAATCATGGGACACCTGGGTGGTGCAGTTGATTAACTGTCCAACTCTTGATTTGGCTTGGGTTATGGTCTCAGGGTCTTGAGATCGAGCCCAGAGTCAGGCTCCATACTCAGCATGAAGTCTGTTTGAGATCCTCTCTCTCTCTCTGTCTCCCTCTGCCCCACTCACTTGTGCGCTCTCTCTCTCTCTCCCTAAAATGTAAGGGAAGGAGGGAGGGAAGGAAGAAAGGAAGGAAGGAAGGAAAAGGAAAGGAAGAATACACCCAAATCAGTAACATATGACTGCATTACAATAAACCACCTAAGTGAATAAACAGGAAAAGGAAATTTAGATCTCTTGAGAGTTAGGAGTGATTCTTGAGTGAGGGATACTGAATCTAGATTAACTTAGGTGCTTCTCTAAAGAGTAGAAGATAAATGTTTGTTAAAGGTGTTCAAATGAAAAATAAAGCTTTTCCTTGAGCAACTAATAATATTTTACATAAAAGAGTAAGAACTCTCTAGGGGCGCCTGGGTGGCACAGTGGTTGAGTTTCTGCCTTCGGCTCAGGGCGTGATCCCGGCGTTATGGGATCGAGCCCCACGTCAGGCTCCTCTGCTGGGAGCCTGCTTCTTCCTCTCCCACTCCCCCTGCTTGTGTTCCCTCTCTCGCTGGCTGTCTCTATCTCTGTCAAATAAATAAATTAAAAAAAAAAAAAAAGAACTCTCTGAATTCCTACTCTTATTTCTTCACGTTGATGGCAAATTTGCCAGACTTAAGAAAAAGAATTTTTAAAGTTACAATGTAGCAAAAATATACCTAACAATCAAAGAGTCACCTTACTATTATACCAAAAGTTTCTTTCTGTTAATACAATGTATAAACTGTACAAATTAAATAAATGTACAGTAATTTGGCAGATAAGATAAATTAATTTTGCATAGAAAATTGCAGTGTGCTCTACGTAGGCTAATTTATCTTAAACCCAAGCCCATATTTTACATTGTGATGACACCCATCCATTTTATATTCTAGTACAGCACTTAGTACAAGGAGTGCTACACTCATTCGTCATCCAGCACCCTAACTTACTTCCTAATTATGCTTCTTGGATGGGGGAGGGCTCATTCAAGGATAACAGTGGCCATAGACATCAGAGCTTTAATTAAAGAGCAATAGATATGAGTACTCTGGTGTACCTCACATTTTAAGGTAAATTTGGTAAAGATAGGATCTTAATTAACATTTGCTAACTATAAGTTTTTCTAATTTTTAGGTTGTTGGAGTATTTGAAAAGTTTTATCACTTAATTTTGGATACTATTTAAAGGGGTCTCTGTGGGGTGGGATGTGGAAGTCACTGGGGGTGAGGGTAGGGAGAAGTAAACCAATAGCAAAAAAGATCCCATTCCCTTTGTGAACAATAAACCAATTGAAGAGAGAAGGCTAATCTGTCTGTCTGCAGGTTTCTTTTAACCACAACACATCCTTTTTATGTTACTCTGTTGCAATTATCATAAGGATGCCATTCTTACAGTGTACCTTCTATCAGTTCATTGCTATGCAGCACAGCCACCTCTGGAAGGTAATGTTCACTTCACAAATGAAGAAAGCAAAGAATAAAGAGACCTGCTCTCTTGCCTAGGGTTACATTATAAGTTAGTGGCAAAATGTGTATTAAAATTCAGGTCTCCAGAGCCCCAGTGTTTTAATTAGCTTAATAATCCATGCTAACTTTCATGATTGTTAGGGTTTAGGCTTTGGTATTCTTTAATATTATTCTCAACACCTATGAAAAATGGCTGCCCTTCATAAGGTTAATGCAAACTATGAGTTACACCAATTATGCAAACCCTAATCTTTGTAACTTATCTACCCCCAGGGTGCTTAGTGCTGTGTGAGCATGTATTTTTTTTTTCTTATTCAAAAGAGCTTTCACCCACTTCTATGAGCACTTTCCTTTTATACTATTAACAACAAAAATAAAACCATTAATTGAATGTTACCACATTTAAACTTATAATGAAGGTATAATTATCCCAACTGTATTAATAAAGAAATTAATGTTCAGTGACTTATCCACAGCTGCATAGCTAATAAGAATTAGAATGGGGATTTAATCCTGAGACTTATTCCAAGTATCAGAACACATGATCTTTGTGTATAAAGTTGATTCTTAAAAGAAAAATGTAATACTACTGGAAAAAACAAATCAATAAAAGGATTTGAAAATATATACATTGTATCAAAGTTCTTCAATATATAAAATTTCCCTAGGCCCATGTACCCTTAGTCATTATTTATATTCTACACTTTCTTCATTCCTTTCTTCATTCATTCAGTTAGTCACTTGACAAATAGTGAGCTAATTGCTGGGGGCCTAAAGCCAAGTAAAATGATTTTAGATTGTGGTATTATAGTTTTTAAATATGGCTATAATAAGGTGCCTCTTTAGTGCAGCAGGCAGTGTGTCAGTCTCATAAAAATGGCTAAAATAAAGTGAATTGACTGTAGATGGAATGGTCAAAAATTTATTGTATATTATATTATTATATTATATTATATTATATTATATTTATTATATTATTATATTATATTTAAACTGGGTGTTAAAGGAAGAGCTGGAACTACTGTATCAAGAGTGAGAGGGGCACCTGGGCAGCTCAGTTGGTTAAGCATTTGCCTTTGCCTTCAGCTCAGGCCATGATCCCAGGGTCCTGGGATCGAGTCTCACATCAGGCTCCTTGCTCAGCGGGGAACCTGCTTCTCCTTCTGCCTGCTACTCCCCGTGCTTGTGCTCTCTCTCTCTGTCTTAAAAAATCTTAAAAAAAAAAATCTAAAAAATCTTAAAAAAAAAAAAGTGAGGAATCTGAAAAAAAAAAGAGTGAGGAAAAATATTCCCTCAGGGACAAACATAGACAAAAATCATCATCAAGTTTATACCCTGGGAGAGGAGATAAACAAGAAACAAAGTAAATAAGAAAAAGATATAGTATATGTATAGAGAGGAGTACTGAGGAATCCAGAAGCAGAGAGATGTAGGGTAGTCATTATGTTAGGTAGGATGTTATAGAAAGTCTCACTGAGAAAGGGACATGAATAAGGACTGAAAAGCTGTGAGATACAAAGTCAAGCAGATCTCCAGAAGATGTCCCAGAGGGAAGAAACAACAAATGCAAAGGCCCTCTGGTAGAAGTATACTTGCTGTGATAAAGAAGCCAGTAGAGGGTTTTAAATTTGTGGCAGTATCTGATTAATATTTATTTTAGGAAGATAACTTTCGCAAGATTTGGAGAACAGAAGGGAGAACTCAAGAATGGAATGGGAGTATAATTAAGATGATCTTGTATAATTCAAGGTGATGAAAAAATTATTATTATCTGAACAAGGAGGATGGCAATGAAGCTGGAGTAATATGTTATATTTTGGAGGTGGAATAAACAAAACATACTTAGTGTTTAGTTACAATGACAGAAAAAAGAGAAAATGTCAATAACTACTGAGTTTTCACTTGTAGGTAGGGGGCCTACTGAATTAGGGAAGATGGACATTGAGGAAGTAACAAAGTGTTCTCTTCATCCCTATTATATCTGAAATGTCCATAAAATTTTAAGAGGAAATTTCAAGTAGACAGTTAGCAGGGGTCTGACATATAAATTTCTATTTCATCAGCCTCAAATGATATGTAATTGAATTCATAGGCTCTCCACTTCTGACAACTCTACTCAGCACAAGCTTAGAAATATGGGGGTGCCTGGGTGGCACAGCGGTTAAGCGTCTGCCTTCGGCTCAGGGCATGATCCCGGCGTTACGGGATCGAGCCCCACATCAGGTTTCTCCACTATGAGCCTGCTTCTTCCTCTCCCACTCCCCCTGCTTGTGTTCCCTCTCTCGCTGGCTGTCTCTATCTCTGTCAAATAAATAAATAAAATCTTTAAAAAAAAAGAAATATGATACATAACTATAGGTAAAACTTGCATGTGACATTCTAAGGATTGTTAAACTAATTTACTTACAAGCAAATAATTGGTTCTAGTCTTAAATAGATTCACAAAGTAGGGGATTTTATCAGTAGCTCCGAAATTTTTCCTAAATACCAATATAACCATCAACAAAATTTGAATTAAAACCACAAAGAACAACAAAATTGAAAACAAAAAACAAATTTTATTATTTAAGTCCTATTTAGCTTTTACTTGATTACTATGCTTCATATGTTTTCCAAGACATAAAACCCATCTTGGACTCACTGACAAGTATAATCTAACATTCAAGTAAGATGACAATATAGAAGATTGTTTAAATGACATGAAGATATATTAAAGGTTACAACTTAGAACTGTCTCTTTGAAATCTGAAGATGCGTTTTGTTTGTCAGGTGCAGTGTTTTAAACATGATGCATTGGATGTCATTAGATGGGGTGTGCTCTTTCTGGTTGGTTTTAGATGCCACCACTCCCTACTGTCTTAACCATTATGCTATTTGCTTGTTGTTTTTTTTTTTTTTTAAGATTTTTATTTATTTATTTGTCGGAGAAAGAGAGCACAAGCAGGGGGAGTGGCAGGCAAAGCAAGCAGAGGGAGAAGCAGGCTCCCCACTGAGCAGGGAGCCTCAAGTGGGGCTCAATTCCAGGATCCTGGGATCATGACCTGGGCCGAAGGCAGACACTTAACCAACTGAGCCACACAGGTGTCCCAGCTTGCTTTGTTCTTGACATGATTTCACATTATTAACCTGCTATAGATACTTTGAACATCTGTCTCTCTTTATGTTAAGACTAACTGGCAAAGCACTGTGCATGTTGATTCTTTCAGATGAGCCCTTATACAGTTGCTTTCGTTGAAGTGTGCTTTGGTGTGTTTCCATTAGTTCATGGTGAAAACATGTCATAAGAAATACACCTGTGGATCATCTCGTGGTGTTCACTGTAAGCATCTTGTTGAGGAGGTTACACATTACAGCACACAGCATTCCTTTTATGAAATGATAATCAAAAACTTAATTTCTAATATTATTGGATAAGTTATTGCTCTAATTAGTTGGCTCATTTTTATCCCAGGATACTGTTATTTTAAGAAATGATTTCAGTGTGCCGTTTCCACTGTTTGTTTGAAAACTTAGGTCAATGTGAAATAGTAGAAAATACATATACTGGTCTCTGTCCCCAGTTTCTGGCACAAAGCTCCTAAAACCCTGATAATGTACTAAATGATAAGAACACTAAGAGAGTCTTTCATTCTAATATTTGGTCTCCGACCATGGCTTCTGACACATAACTCCTAAATCCCTTGAAATTTCCTGAGTGATAAGAATGTTTTTTGTTCAGATAAGGTAACTCTTGGTGGGCTGGTAGTTAGATTCAGAATGGGGGCTGGTTACCAGAAAGATCAAACCATATTTAGAAGCTTGGAGTTTCAACCCCACCTCCCATCCCCTGGGAAGGGGAGAGAGGCTGGAAATTTAGTCAGTGATTGCTCATGCCTATGTGATAAATCTCTATAAAAATCCTATGAGTACGGGGTTCAGAGAGCTTCCAAGTAGATGAACACTTTCATGTGCCAAGAAGGTAGTGTCCCCCAACTCCATGATGACTGGAGGGTCTGCTCTCTATTGGTTTATTACATTAATAGATCAATAAATGTAATTAAGTATTTCTCTGAGTTCTATGAGCTGTTCTAGCAAATGATGAAAGCCAAGGAGGGGGTCATGAAAACCTCCAGTTTATAGCTGGTGGTCAGAAGCACAGGTGACAGACAACCTGGGACTCATGACTAACATCTGAGGTGGTGGAGGGAATAGTCTTGTCAGGCTGAGCCTGTTAACCACTGGAGTCTGCACTAGCTTTGGTTAGTGTCACATTGAATTGAATTGTTAGGACACCCAGCTGGTGTTTCAAAGCCTGGCTTGATGTATGAAAACCCACACATGTGGTGTTAGAAGTGATGTCATGTGGTTAGTCATGTGAGAGTCAAGGAGACACTGGGGGTAGTTTTCCCAAGATGGACAGGATAACAAATGTCAGAACTCTGTGGTAAGCAGCATTCTCCCATGACCTCTGTGGACTCTCACCCTTGCATGTTCTCCTCCACTTGAATGTGAGGGGAGATGAGATTTTGCAAATGTCACATTATAAGTTTCCAAATTAATTGATCTTAAGATTGGCAGATTATCTGGGTGGTGCTGGCCTACTCACATGAGCTTTTAAAATATGGATCTAGAGTTTGGAGTCAGAAGGAGTCAAAGATCCAAAATGGAGAGGGATTCAACTTGAGGTATATTCTCTGTTCTGGCTTTGAAGACGGATGGGGCTGTGTGGCAAGGGATATGGGTGGGTCCTAAGAGCTGAGAGTTGTCTCCAGCAGGGAAATGGGGACCTCAGTTTGACAGTTGCAAGGAACTAAATTTGTCCAAAAAGTGTTTGGAAGATCATCCTTCCCCCTGGAGACTCCAGACTTTAACAAATCCTGGCCACCACTTTGATTTTACCTTTTAACACCCGAACAGAAACCTAGCCACACTCTGCCTGGACTTCGGACCTGAAGAAGTTTGAGCTAATGAATGAGTCTCATTTTAAGTCACTAAGTTTGTAATAATTTCTTTTGCAGCAATAGGAAGCAAATGCAGACTGTTATCTCCAGAACTGTGAAGGGTCTGAAATTTTACTCCGCTTGCAACTAAAATGTAACTTGCCACACAATTCCCTGCATGTGGGTAGGAGACAGGAGATTCCTGGACCACAGACAGATGGTCTTAGTACTTACAATGATAGCAGGGCCAGAAGTGTCAGGATTTGTGCTGATTACGTGAACCCTAATTCCCGCAGGGTAATGCAGAGAGGGCCAGATGACTGGGCCTCTCCGCACATGCACTGGGGTCTGTTACAGGAAAGGAAGTCCCAGCACAGGAAACAAAAATCTTTTATAATGGGCAGTCAGCCTGCTTGACCTTCACCCAGTGTGAGACATTATCTTTATTAAACTGGATAGTATATAAACCTGGCCTTTGCTCCCAAGGGAGGCACTATCTCTATCTTCTAAGGCCTCTTTCTATACAAAATCTATCAGTGATGGGCAGAAACAGGAAAATTGTCTCCCAGTATCTAATGCTTACACATTCCTTATTGAATGGTGGCAGTTATCACTCATAATAAAGCATACATTCCTGAAGTATTAAGATGGGTGAAGAATATTTATAACATAGTACTATAGGGAGACATCTCCAAACTATCAGACTTAATTTTTACATAAAGCAAATTTACTATCCACTTTACATGCATATATCAATGTATAGTATTTTTTAATTAACCTTATTATGTTTATGTTCCTTAACTTTGCTTTTTTTCTCTTTCCTCACTATTTCTAATTCATATCGCAGTTTTATATTTTCTGAATCCCTAAAAAAAATTGAAGAATTGTGCTTATGCAAAGCCAACTAAAACAGAATAATTTGATAGGAAATTGCCAAGCAGAAAATATTTTTGTAGCTTTCCCATGACTCCATATATAGCAAGGACTGTGATTGGCTATGGGGTTGGGCTCATTAGACTGGATTAATTGCAGTTCCTAATAGCTTTGCAGGATATAGAATGCTCTGAAGGCAGCCGTTTGAAGAATATTAGATATTTTTAATATTGCCATGGTTAATTTCATATCTCTGAATAACCTTTGGCTCTGAGCAAGGTTCATACCCACACAAAATGTAACTTGAAGAAAAGAGATGCTTTTTCCGTGCTGATTGGGCAAATTGGGTTTCCAAGCCCACCACTAGACTAACCGCTGTGGGAAGAAATCAGGCCTATTCACATAATCCTAAATTATTGTTTATCCAGGCACCAGTCTCAATGGCAAATAGGGTGAAATTAGTTGATAAATTTAGACCAAGCAAAGACCCATTCTGGATCAATCCCACTCAGAGTGCACTGGCTGCTGCAGGGGGAGGGGGCAAAGTTGAAGGAATGCTCTAACACAATCTACACAACTGCTACTTGAACCAAAGCAGAGGTTATTAGCCCTATAGAATAGGATAAGAAACTGAGGGCAAACACGTGATGAATGTGACCTCAAACTCTCAGTAAGTGGCAATGTCAGATTTTTAGGCCAGATAATCTGACCTCAGTTCTGTTGCTCTTGTCCCTATATTCTACTCTCTTGTGACATGGGGAGTGAATTAATCTGAACAGTTAACGAAAGCAAGATCTGAAAGATGGAAAAAAGGAGTAACAATGAGATGAAAATACTTACTCTTTGCAGAAAAAAAAAAACAACACAACAAATCTTTCAAAGAGGAAAACACCTAGAAAGAGGAACCCCAGGTTGGATTTTGTAAGACAATATTTGACTTCACAAATTTGCCTAGGTCAGGACCTTCAAGTACTCAGGAGCCAGTAGCTCAATGGTAGATTGCAAAATCTGTGCCATGAGAGCCCTTTTGCAGATTCACTATCCCACTGTGACTCTTCCCAGAACAGCTCCGACTAAAACAAAGAAAACAAATTCCCATAAAAACCTGCTAAAAGGTCACGGAAAGGAGAGGCAGAACTCATTAATTTTTTTCAGGGCCTGAGGGTTCATTCTTTAAAATCTGTGCCACATTGGCATGTGCAGTTAGCATGATGATTTTCTTTTATATCAAAGCACACCCACTCCAGGTTGCAATACCCTGATGCCTCACTGCCCTTTGGCTCTGTGTCCCGGGCTTAGCTGAGGCTGCCTTGTAAATTCAGGTTCACCTTTCTTTGTGAATCATCCAAGATGGGCCTGTCTCATGATAGATTATACTCCTTGAATAGTCTTAGAGTAGTTATTTTCATTTTTTTATTATGATATGTTAGTCACCATACAGTACATCGTTAGTTTTTGATGTAGTGTTCCATGATTCATTGTTTGCATATAACACCCAGTGCTCCATGCAATATGTGCCCTCCTTAATTTCTATCTGAATGGTATATAAATGAGTTGAAACGATAACATCCATGTGAACTGTTAAATGACATTATTTCTGAGGACCACCCTTTTTAATTTTTTTTTTAAAAGATTTTATTTATTTGTTTGAGAGACAGAGTGAGAGAGAGCACGTGTGTGTGTCCCGGGGCGGGGGGGATGGAGAAGCAGGCTCCCCGCTGAGCTGAGCAGTGAGACAGATCATGCAGGGCTCATTTCCAGGACCCTGAGATCAGGAACTGATCCAAAGGCAGATGTTTAACCAATTGAGCCACCAGGTGCCCCATGGACCACTCTTTTTAAAGTGGAGACATAGGGCTGCAATTTTCCCCAGGAAAAAAGGATATAAGGTTAAAAGACAGTAAATAATAATCCCTAATTTTTAACCTGTAAATTCAAGAGTTGATGCAAGACAGAAAAGTTTGAAGGTATATATAACCTGGCTAAAATCATTCTTTCCCTGTTCTCTATCAAGAAACAAGGCGGAGAGCTGGAGAGGAAGAGTTTGATGCCTGTTAAGGAACATTCGTCACAACCCATGTTCCACTCTGTATTGGCAATCTCCTTAAGTTTTGGAAACAGAGTAGAGACATCTAGACATAGTCCAGAGCAGAGAATGGGAAGCAGTTGTTTCCATTTTTTATTTTTTTAAGAAATCTCTGCAGTTAAAAAAGTCAATTATTAGGATGCCTGGGTGGCTCAGTTGGTTAAGTGTCTGCCTTTGGCTCCAGTCATCATCCCAGGGTCCTGGAATTGAGTCCCACATCCAGCTCTCTGCTCAGCAGGGGGCTTGCTTCTCCCTGTGCCTGCTTGTGCTCCCCCTGCTTGTGCTCTCTCTCTCTGACAAATAAATAAAATCTTTAAAAAAAGTCAATTATTTTTTGATATGTGAATAGGCATGTGCTTACAAAAATCTTTACAAGTTATACATGTGTCACTGTAGTCATATATTTGTCTTAAATAATATACACAGAAATCCATGAAATTAAGATGGATGAGATAAAGGTGAGATGAAAACATTTCTAGAAAATGTTCTGTTCTATTTATAGTGATGCTAAAAACTTTTTAAATTTTATTAAAATTATTTAGTGCTTTCAGTGTGATTAAATATGCAGCAGCATCATCATAAATATCTTGATTTAAAACTTTATGCAAGAAAATGATTTGCAGATCTAAGTTCTCTTTTATGAAATACTGCCTATTTTGTTTAATGAGTGTCATTTTGGAAAAGTCAAGTGGTAAAGCTTCATAGATCCAAATAGAAGAAATGCATGTTGCCTGCATTTACTAAATCTTGAAACTCATGTTTTAATCCTACCCACTAATAATGCAAATATTTTGTTGAAATCAGATATTAGGTTTTGAGCTTCCCTGATATTCATCAATTGTTCTTTTGAGTTAGAAAGTGCTATATTTTTATAAAATATGCTCAAAGACAGTCACAGAAATTCATTAGAAAGATTTACAATCAGAATAAAGAATGAGAATTCTAAGTTTTTAAAGTATGATGATATGAGAATTTGAATAGGTGACACTTTGTTTTCAGCAGCAAATTTATCTGAAGATGGATATATTTTAAAAAGTCCCTTTCAAAATGTCCTCTTTATAGCAGGAGTTTCTTTGTAAAGCAACTACATTCTTTTTCATTGTTAAAATGTGACAATTTTGGAATACTTATTTTTGTAAAGGAAAAATATGTAAGTCATCTTTAACTTTGACAATTCCTTAAGTGCATTCTTTCGATATTTGAAGTATCTCTGTTCGGTATGTGAGATTTTCCTTCAAAAGACCTGCTATTTTTCAAAATATTTAGAGATGCTTCTTTTAGATAATATAGTCTCTATGTTCACATTCAAACACTGCAGTACCTCACAATATATTAATACATAACAAAGGAGTAAGGATGTCCCTGCCTACCCAAGTAGAACTCCCATTTTTTCCATAGTGTGTGACAAGGAATCAGCTCATGTGCTATGACTAAGGATGGCTTGTATTTGTTTTTTTTTTTTCCTTCCTGTATCTCAATTAAATTGTCTCATGCACTTGGTCTGTACAATAGACTTTTTCATTTTGTAATTTTTGATTTATAGAAAAGTTGCAGAGACAGTACAGAGTTTCCATATGCTCCTCACCCAATTTCCCCTAATGTAAAATACTTACAAAGTCATGATACATCTGCCAAAGCTAAGAAGGTAACATTGGTACAATGCTGTTGACTAACTACAGATTTTATATGGATTGCATGCATTTTTTTTTACTAGTAAACGTCTTCCTGTTTCAGGATCCGGTCCATGAAGCCACATTGCTCTTAGTTGTCATGTTGCATTAGTCTCCTCTGGTCTATGACAGTTTGTCAGGTTTGCCTTTTCTTATGACCTTGACAGCTTTGAATACTTGATCTGGTATTTTGTAGAATGTTGCTCGATTTGGGTTTGTCTGATGCTTTCTCATGGGTTTTGAGAAGAATACAAAACAAGAGTTGCCTTTCTCATCACATCTTGATGCATAATATCAATATGACTTATCCTTGGCTGTTCACTCCATCAATCGCTTGGGTTGGAGGGTTACTTAAGATGTTTCTTCACTATAAAGTTATTTTTTTCCCCTTTATTTTTGGAAGATAGCCAGAAAGTCCAGTTTACATACAAGGAGAAGAACGTACTTCATTTTTTTTTAACTAAGTTTTTAATTTTAATTCTGGTATTGTTAACATACAGTGTTACAGGTGTACAATATAGTAATTCACAATTCTATACATCACTCGGTACTCATCATGATAAATGTGCTCTTAATCCCCTTCACCTATTTCATCCATGCCCCCATCCGCCTCTCCTCTAGTAACCATCAGTTTGTTCTCTATAGTTAAGAGTCTGTTTCTGGGTTTGTTTCTCTCTTTTTCCTTTGGTTCTTTGTTTTGTGTATTAAATTCCACATATGAATAAAATCATACAGTATTTGTCTTTCTCTGACTTATTTATTTCATTTATCATTATACTCTCTACCTCCATCCATGTTGTTGTAAATGGTCAGATTATATTCTTTTTTATGACTAATATTCTAACACATTCTAATATATCACATCATCTTTATCCTTTCCTCTATCTATGGACACTTGGGCTGCTTCCATAATTTGGCTATTGTAAATAATGCTGCAATAAACATTGGGGTGTATATTCCCTTTGAATTTGTGTGTTTGTATTTTTTGGGTAAATACCCAGTAATGCAATTACTGGATCACAGAATAGTTCTATTTTAAACTTTTTTTTTTCCGTTTATTTTTTTACTGTTTTCCACAGTGGCTGTGCCAGTTTTCGTTCCCACACACAGCACATGAGAGTTCTTTTTCTCCACATCCTCTCCAACACTTGATTCTTGTGATTTTGATTTTAGCCATTCTGACAGGTGTGAGGTGATAATTCATTGTAGTTTTGATTTGCATTTTCCTGATAATGAGTGATGCTGAGCATCTTTTCATGCGTCTACTGGTCATCTGTATGTCTTTGGAGAAATGTCTGTTCATGTTTTCTACCTGTGTTTTTTTTTTTTAAGATTTTTTATTTATTTATATGACAGAGAGACAGCCAGCGAGAGAGGGAACACAAGCAGGGGGAGTTGGAGAAGAAGAAGCAGGCTCTCAGCGGAGGAGCCCGATGTGGGACTCAATCCCGGAACGCCAGGATCACGCCCTGAGCGGAAGGCAGCCACCTAATGACTGGCTACCCAGGCGCCCCGACTACCTGTGTTTTAATTGGATTATTTGTTTTTTGGGTGTTGAGCTGTATCAGTTCTTAATGTACTTTGGGTGCTAACCCTTTATCATGTACATCATTTGCAAATATCTTCTCCCATTCAGTGGGTTGCCTTTTAGTTTTGTTGATTGTTTCCTTCACTGTGCAGAAGGTTTTTTTTTTGTTGTTTTTTGTTTTTTTTTTTTTTATATAGTACCAGTAGTTTATTTTTGCTTTTGTTTCCCTTGCCTCAGAACACCTATCTAGAAAAATACTGCTACAGCTGATGTCAGAAAAATTACTGTGTATGCTCTCTTCTAGGATTTTTATAGCTTCAGGTCTTGCATTTAGGTCCTTAATCTATTTTGAGTTTATTTTTGTGTATGGTATAAGGAAGTGGTCCAGTTTCATTCTTTTGCATGTAGCTGCCCTGTGTTCCCAGCACCATTTGTTGAAGAGACTGTCTTTTTCTCCTTGCATATTTTTCCTGCTTTTTGAAGATTAATTGACCATAGAATTGTGGGTTTAGTTCTGGGTTTTCTATTCTGTTCTGTTGATCTATGTGTCTGTTTTTGTGCCAGTGCCTTACTGTTTTGATTACTAGAGCTTCATAATATAACTTGGAAGTCTGGAATTCTGATGCCTCCAGTTTTGTTCTTCTTTCTCAAGATTGTTTGGCCCTTCGAGGTCTTTTGTGGTTTCATACAAATTTTAGAATTGATTTTTCTAGTTCTGTGAAAAAAAATACTGTTGGTGTTTTGATAGGGATTGCATTAAATGTGTAGGTTTCTTTTGGTAATATAGATATTTTAGTAATATTTATTCTTTCAATTCAAGAACGTGGAATGTCTTCCCATATCTTTGAGCCATCTGCAGTTTCTTTCATCAGTGTTTTATAGTTTTCAGAGTGCAGGTGTTTCACCCTTTTGGTTTAGTTTTTTTCCTAGGTATTTTATTATATTTGGTGCAATTGTGAATGGGATCATTTTCTTAATATCTCCTTCTGCTGTTTCATTATTAGCATATAGATATGCAATTTTTTTGTACATTGATTTTGTATCCAGAAATTTTACTGGATTCATTTATCAGTTCTAGTAGATTTCTGGTTGTCTTTAGGATTTTCTATATATATAGTGTCATGTCATCTGCAAGTAGTGAAAGTTTTAATTCCTCCTTACCGATTTGGATGCCTTCTATTTCTTTTGGTTGTCTGATTGCTGTGGCAAGGACTTCTAATATTATGTCAAATAAAAGTGGTGAGAGTAGACATCCTTGTCTTGTTCCTGACCTTAGGGCGAAAGCTTTAATTTTTTCCTCATTGAATATGATGTTAGCTGTGAGTTCCCTCTAAACTTGCTTTGTTTAGGGTTTTTATCATAAATTGATGTTGTACTTCATCAAATGCTTTTTCTGCATCTATTGAAATGACCATATGGTTTTTATCCTTTCTCTTTTTGATGTGATGTGTAACATTGATTGCATATATTGAACCCATCTTGCATCCTGGGAATAAATTCCACTTGATCGTGTGAGTGATTTTTTTAAATGTATTGTTGGATTTGGTTTGCTAGTATTTTATTGAGGATTTTTGTATTTATGTTCATCAGAGATATTGACCTGTATTTCTCTTTTCTGAGCATACTTCACTTTGAAAACAAGAAGACCCAACTTGTTATTTTGAGTGTTTTGTGATGTATTCCAAAGTTCCTTTGGTTCTCAAGTAGGATACCGTTGAGTTTGGTAGAGAGAGCATGCCAGCAAGTCTTCATGAAAGCCTCTTAAAAGTTAGGAGGAAATGTGTCCTATATCTTATACATTCCCCTCCCGGTGATGAAGTAAAGACATAGCTGAAATATCAGTGAATCCATTAACTATGACAGAGTTAGCCAAGTGAAAGCTACAATTAAGCCCACAAAAATCCTGGATACCACTTCATTATTCCACAAATGGCCTGATAAGATAATATTAAAACGGAAGCAAAGGTCAAAAGAGAAATGAGACAGGAAGACAAAGATGATATTCCTATATATTCAATCCAAGTTCTGAAATGGCATCATCTCAGAATTTCTTTAGGGAGAAAGAGACACATTAGAGGTCGAATTTTTTTTTTTTTAAAGATTTTATTTATTTATTCGATAGAGATAGAGACAGCCAGCGAGAGGGAACACAAGCAGGGAGAGTAGGAGAGGAAGAAGCAGGCTCATAGTGGAAGAGCCTGATGTGGGGCTCGATCCCATAACGCCAGGATCACGCCCTGAGCCGAAGGCAGACGCTTAACCGCTGTGCCACCCAGGCGCCCCTAGAGGTCGAATTTTAATACTAAATGCCATTATGGTGTAAGCTGAAAATGACTGAGAAATCACTGGATTGGGCTCTGAGAAATCAGAATCAAGTAGATCAAATTTTCTGTTATCATACAGTAATGGGAATGAGCTCATGCTAGAAATTAAGTTGAATCACATAAAAATAAAGAAAACTATATCTATCTATATATATATACATAGATATATATATATATATCAATTTTATGGACTACTATTACTGTCAGAGTTGTACCTTTCACACAAATTTGGCAGTGTCATCACAGGGTGTAAACATGAAGTCTGTCCATGCAGAGATGGCTGAATGATAAGAAAATTAATACAAGAAGGAAGCCTGGGTGGCTTAGTCAGTTGAGCATCCCACTTTTGATTTTGGCTTACATCATGATCTTGGGGTAGTGAGATCGAGCCCCAAGTCAGACACCACACTCAGTTTGGAGTCTGCTTGAGATTCTCTCTCTCCTTCTGCTCCTCCCCCTGCTCATGTGCATGCTCTCTCTCTCTCAAAATAAATAAAAGCTTGGGGAAAAAAATTAATACAAGATATTAAAACTGTGCTTCATGTTTGGGCTAAACATGATATATTTTCAATTTGTTTATAGTCTGCATAGACATTTCATAATGACATTTCTTTCTTTCTTTTTTTTCTCCGTAATGACGTATCTTAAGACAGGATGAATAAGGGCAAGAGTATCTTAGTGTTGATGGGTATTAAGTGCGAGAGTCGGAGAGACCAAGGTTTCATTTCCAGTTTTATTTTTCACTAAATCTGTGATGTTGCTGAATTTATTTAAATTCTTTGAGCCTTAATTTACTGATTCTTAAATGGAGATAACAGTGCCTGCTTTACGAGGTTATTAAGAGAACTAAATGAGATCACATTTGTGGTACATCAAGCACAGAGTGCCACAGATAATAAGTAATCAATAAATCCTAGCTTGCTATTATTATTATTATTACTATATTATCATCCTAAATATCTACTTTGAATTCTGAAATTATAAGAAATTAAAACTAGATTAGTGAAATCTAGCCAGGAGCTGAGACTGCAAAGGAGAAATATATAACTGAATAGAAATAAAAAGAAGAAAGTTCATAAGGCAGAGAGAAAGAAGAAGTCAATTAAGGCATGGAATTTCTATCAGGAAAATCACTTCAAAAAAAAGACATAAGGTGTGAGAAGAGAATGGAGTACAAGTCCTCTGAGTTGATAGTTCCATCAGATACCCGGGGCTGCTCTCTTGAGGACTGTTATAACAGTCCTTTATTTCTAGCTAAGGCAATTAGAATTTATTTTACCTACATATTTTAATTCATCAGTCCTAATTAACATTTTCTTTTTCAAATATAATGGGGTACTGTATGCCAAAAACAAATTCCTATACGTGCTTGTGAGATTTTCAACATTTTATTTCTCATGGCTGACCAAGCATAAAGGATTAGTAGAAGTAAATTTTTAAAAGAATGTTAGCTATTAAATTAAAGCATAAACTTTTCTGATCTTTATTATTATTGCTAGAAAGAGTTGTCCTTTAAAAAGGAAAGCTGGGGGCGCCTGGGTGGCACAGCCGGTTAAGCATCTGCCTTCAGCTCAGGGCATGATCCCAGCGTTATGGGATCGAGCCCCACGTCAGGCTCCTCCGGTATGAGCCTGCTTCTTCCTCTCCCACTCCCCCTGCTTTTGTTCCCTCTCTCGCTGGCTGTCTCTATCTCTGTCAAATAAATAAATAAAATCTTAAAAAAAAAATAAAATAAAAAGGAAAGCTGGAAGGTAGTTAATTTCTCTTTATGCTTAGGGTTACAGGCTTTTAAATTTGTAGGTCTATTTCAGGCCTCATTTAGCTATTAAGAAATTTACACTACTTCCTTCACTTTCCTAATGGCCAGAGATACTGCAATATAAATTAAGAAGGATAAGAAAAAAAAAACTTAATTTTTCATTACAGTTATACTTTCCTCTCATCAGAGGACCTTAGAAATTCCCCTGCTGTATCAGTAATGCCAGATAGTTAATTTCTCTGCCCAAACAGGATCCACAGATGTGCTGACATAACAGTACCCAATATTTCAAGATCCTCAAGGATATTAATAAAAAGCTATTTTTTATGGGAACCTCAGATTTTTTTTCCCCAGGAAAGATTACAGATCAGTATTTGTTATCTCAAAATATTAAGGTAATTAGTGCTGGGTGAATTAAAGAAAAAATGCAACGTTCACACTGGTACAGATAAGTACCGAAATTTTGAGGATGCTTACTTGAACTTTATCAAAACTATGGAAATTCTGGTGTTTGCAAAATTGAACTGCGAGTCTGGGGGTGGGGAGGGGGTAGTGGAGGAAGGGCTATCCTGCAAGTTTTTGAAAGCATCGTGTTGCTGGTTGGACTGAAAGTACTACATGCACGGCTGTTCCCTGCTTTTTCAGCATTCTCTGGGTCAGCTTAAAAAGAGGTGAAAAAACCCAGAAGTGCAGAGACATTAAAAAGGCAGAAGTGTGCTTTCAAAACCTTTATAAATGAGGTTCTTTTTTTTTTTTTTTTTTTTTGAGTTTTACCTGACATTTCATTGATCTTTACTTTAGGCAAATAATAGTGAACCAGATAACTCTCCTAGTGACTCATGTGCCCTACCCCCCCCTTCTCCCCTTCTACCTTCCATTCTTTAGCCTGCCAGAGGCCGGGAGCCTCCTTGGAAGTCCACGGGACTCCACGGAACTCCGTGCTTGCATCAGCTCAGGGGGGATCCAGCGCTAGATGAGAAACACGCCTGGAGACTGCGAGGGAAGCTTGAGCAGATTGCACAGTATCATTTCACATGCTATTGTATCCCCTTATGTCACATTTTTCTGTTGCCCACAAGAAATCAGCTCAGGGCAGAATGAGGGAAAGCTGGTGTAGCAAATGGTCTTCTTGCTGGTTTTAACAAAGCAGTCACACTAGTGGAGAGCCGCCTCCTCTGGAATTCTGCTCCACTGTCTTGAGTCCATTTCTGAACCGCAGCCAGCGCCCAGCTGGTAGACTACTGCAGTGCTGTCATGTCATCAACCCAGTCAAGGTGTTCCAGGGCTTGCGTGTGTGTGCGTGTGTGTGTGTGTGTGTGTGTGTTTAAAACTTGCCAAGATGGCTGTTTTCCCATAAATTGCATGGAAAAAAATATATATATTTTAAAGGCTAGCTTCTATTTACCCATGGGTGAGCAGGTTTTTAGAGATCGCTCAGTAGACAGAATTCAGGTCAAAATCAGCTGCAATGAAGAGCAGTCATATTTAGATATTCAATGACTCATAATAATATAGAATATTAAAAGTCCAAAATAAGGTAAAATATTCAGAGGCTCTTACTGTAAGGTGTGTCTGATACCACAAGTAAACATCACTATTTCCCAGATAAGTTATATTTCTTCACTATACAGTAGCACCTTTCTTTTTGACAGTAGTTTACTTTTTGAGTATATATGTGTGTGTACATATGTGTTTCTTCTATAAAAGCTCTCCTGGCAAAAAATCAAAACATTATCTATAAAATAAAGTGCTCAAGAGAAGAAAATAGTTTTCTGCCCAAGTAATACAAAGCCAAGCTGGTTTATTTGAGAGAAGCTTGAGTTTGTTTAAAATAATAAGCATTTGTGGGTATTTTTAATAATTTGAACATATGGTCTGAGCAGAAGCAGAAAAGGCAGTTTTTTAACTTGTCAGATCATATCACATTGTGTTGATTTATACTGTATAATGTGATACGCTGCACATTTTTAATAAATGGGCTTGCTTTTTCATCTCAACAGAAAAGATTTTTGGGGTGCAAATCTAGTGATGCCCTTTGGGATTCTTTAGTGGCTTTCCACTAATACCATTTTCAAGTTTCTGACAGAGATTTTCATATTTTCTTTACTTCTTCCGTTGGGTGAGAAAGCAAACAGATATAACAAAAATAAAGTTGTAGCAGAGAGAATGTTTCTTTTTCAATTTTTTTGCATCACTCAAGGTTCAATTAAAGTTTATTTAGGTCAGGAGCAAAAATTTGACGATGAGAAATGATAAATTTTTTGATGGTGCGGGAATTGTAAGGAAGGGTATGAGAAACAGTGTAAGGGAAAGAGAACAGAAGCATTGCCATGTCAGAGAGGTCTGATCTGAACGCCATATGCACGGAGCGTGTACCACTGAGCCCTTTACCCAATGGTGCATAGTCCATAATCCCTTCTTATGCTGAATCACAGAGAGAAGCTGCTAAGATTTCTGAATACTTTCATCTATAATATCCAAACTGTGTTTTTAAAGAAAAAATATAAACTTTCAAGGTCTATTTTTTTAGTGTGATGAAGAAACATAGTCAATCTAACATTTCACTGGAACCGGACTTTTTAAAAAACAAATATAAAAATACTATTTTCAGATGATTATTCCAACTTTCTTTTCCTCTTTTTTATTTATAGGTTATCACCCAAATAATTAATGATCTTTAATTAAACAGATATCTTTGAGGCACTAGGTAGTCACGTACCCATACCTAGAAAAATAAATTAAAACAAATGCATTATTTACCTAGACAATTGCCAAAAGACAATGAAAAATATAAAAAGAGACATAAGAAAAGCACAAAATTCCTGAAAGAGCATCAAACCAGTAAGGCATATCAATTGTTTGACTACTAAATTTGTATGCAAGCAAGCAAGTGAGAAGTCATGTGATGATGGTAGGGGTCAGGTTTTTCTGTTACATAGTATTTTCAACACCAGGCATTAAAACAAATCAGAAATAGTTGTTGAATAAATGAATTAATGTACACAATATCATCTTCAAAAGGAAAATAACAGAAGATGTTATTTTTTTAAGACTGCAAAGTAGAAATAAAATCCATTACTATTTTCAATTAGTGTATGGAGTACACTTATTCTAACAGTGCCTCAGTTAATTGCTTTACATGGATTATTTAATTTTACTTTCATTAATACTCCATGTTATATTCAAGAAAAAAATAAAGAAAGGTTTAGAGTTGATAAGTAATTTGCCTAAGGTCAATAGATAGTAAGTAGTGAAACTAAGGTAGTAAGACCTCAGAGCCCACACCGTATTGCCTATAAGATTTAAGGACACAACTAACCTTCTACAGCGGTAATTGTGCCACATAATTTCATGTATAGAAAGTGGAAATCTTTGATGGCAAAAATTTCACGGCTTGTGGGAAATGTTAAAGGATCAAGTGCTGAAATAGCCAAATATATTAAATATGGTACAGTTTGGTTTGAGATGGGTAAGCAAAAGAATTAAAACATAGGAGGGTCTGAAGATCCAAGTTCTGATCTATATTATATCAGCAACAAAGAGAAAGGTGTTGTGGTATGAAAATGTGATGCTACAAAATGAACAAATGAATAAAATGATTTGCCAAAGAAATTGATTTAATGTCAGAACGAAGAATCTGTCTCCAGAAAGAAATGAAAATGCAGTTCTCAGTGTTTTCGCTAATGCTTAATTCATTTTTGTCTGCTTTTCAGGTTAGTTTTTCCACACAAAGCTCAACTTATTTTGAGTAAAGAAATAGTTCATTCATATATCACTTAGAATTAGTTTTGGCTGTGAGAAACAGAGTAGTCTCTGCCACAATCAGTAGTTACTTAGAAAATGAAACATTTTTTATGCTTATTTTTAAAAATTGACTTAAAACTCATTTCTTCCAGTAATACCTTCCATGCGCAGAGACTGGAGAACTTGCTACTGTTTCTAATATTTGCCAAGAGTTCTGGGGATTCTTTGCTATATGGTCAGATTTTGCCTCAGAAGTAGCAAAAAACTGTACCACAAATAACATATATCATTGGAGACCATGGAACCATATGGATTGATTTACATTTTTTTCTCACACATGACCTTTGTACTACTTGTTTTGGGGTTCAGTAATATACTAAATGACAAAATCTCAAACCCAGACTGAGTTATTCTTAAACATTACACTTTGAGATCTGACCTAGCTCTTCATCTTTCCCCAAACCTGCTTTTGTTCCTGCTGTCCATTTTGATGAATGACACCACCAAGCTACTTGGGGTCATGCTTTATTTCTTATTCTTTCATCCAACATGGACAAATACTGTTGAACAGACTCATTCTTCCCTCAAATCTATATGGGTCAGTCTGATATTATAAAAGGTTTTCCAAATAATTTCTATTCTTTTACCACCTTAGCCTCAGTTCTCTCCAATCATAATAGAAACCTTCTCCTTTCTCTGTTAGGAAGCAAAGAAATTCTATCTTTATTACCTTTAAGGTAGAGCTATTACTGCAGAAATTTCAGGAACTAGGTAGTCAATGTCTAGCTTTAAGGTTTCAAATCACAGATGGAAGTGATAAGACCAGGAAAGGCTCTCTGAACATAGAACACCTATTCTCTGGAGCACCAAGTGCCTTTCAGGTCCTGACCTAAGCAATAGGTACAGTTGAATGGTGACTATTTGTAACTATAAAAGTGATTTAAGGTAGAGGCAGGAGGAGGAAGAACAGAAAGAAGAGCAATACCATTCACCATGTCACGTCTTTGAAGCTGCATTCAAATACTCCTTCTGGAGTCAAATCCCCATAGGGTGTTATAATCCCTGGAGAGATTTGGGGATCCAAGAGCACAGGGAACTTCTGCATCTTTACCTTGTTGTACTAGGGTGCAACCAACCTTTGAAGTTTGCCCCACACCATCTTGGTGGTCAAAGAATACAATAGCAGGGACAGTCATGGTAAATCTATACAGACAAGAACCTAGGTGAACATGCAAAATTTCCTTTACTTTTCTGAGAGCATTATAGAATTAGCTAAAAGAGAGCACTGCCTACGAGGCCTTTCAGTTGCACAGGAGCTACCCTGCTGCTGTCTGACTGGATTGTGCTATGGCAGAACATAGAGAATATATCACCAAATTTCAGTGAAGATAAATGCTGGAAGAGACCATCACTAGAAACCATCACTCCTTACCCCCACCTCCACCTGAGTCCAGAATATAGTAGTTTTGGAAGCTCAAAGGCACAGAAAAGGATGTCCACAGCCGATCCTGGAAGAAAATAAGGCAAAGGAAGAAAATGTACTTCTTGGCCAGTGAAGCCCTTAAACCCCCTTTGCCCTTAATGATTTGGTTTTATGTAAACACGAACTCCGACTATCCCAGGATGCCAAAACCAACCCCAAGCCTGGAGGTGAAAGGAGAAAAGTCAGTCTATATTACCAACCTAAAGGGTTGGTTAAAATATAAAAAATATTTTAAAATGTACATATATATATATATAATACATAATAAAAAAGATTTATGAACATCTATTACTTCTATACCCCAGCTACTTTAATTTAGCTCGTTAGTATAATTTGTCTCATCAGTATAAGAAATAGGAAACAAAATTTTTTCAAATGAAGGCAAAGAACAATGTGTCAGTGTGTCTTACTCTTTCCTCAGTCATGTGAAGGGCTATGTAATAGATTTTAGTCTCTGAAGATTGAGAGATGACCTGTACTTCCAAAATGTATATATATGCCTATATATATATGTATAAAATACATAATAAAAAAGATTTACTAACATCTTTTCTTTTATTTATACTTCAGTCCAAATCAAGTTGTTGCCATCATCTCTCACCAGAACCACAGCCCCTGGAGTTTCCTCAGTGCTGACTTACATGTGCCCTTCATGGGTTAGCAAGAGCACAGGCAGTTGAGGCATATATCTTTGACTCTTGCACTGTGAGGTCCCATCTGTATCAAGGGATGACGCTGGTGTTTGCCCAGTCTTTTGCACCAGAGTCCCTGCGCTTTTTTATACAATACACTTATTTTAACAATAATGTTTGCAGTTATCAGGTTACATCATAATTAAGTATTCACTTGTTTGCTTTTACCAGTGGAAGCTCTTTGGGGTAAAGGAGTGTATCTTATTAAATTAGTTCTAGGAATACCTGGGTGGCTCAGTTGGTTAACAGTCTACCTTCTGCTCAGGTCATGATCCTAGGATCCTGGGATCGAGCCCCATGTCAGGCTCCCTGCTCAGGAGGAGTCTGCTTCTCTCTCTCCCTGTGCTCCTCTGCCTGCTTGTGCTCTCTTTCAAATAAATAAATAAAATCTTAAAAAGAAATTAATTCCAGTACCTGATACATAGCATATGATCAATTTTTTAAGTGAAAGGAATAATGAATAAGTGATTTCTGTGTCTTTTTTGCACTTTGAGTTTTAATACAATCTTAGAATAATTATCAAACTAAAAAGGAAGAAGGCTAATAAAAGAGATGTGTTGACTAGAGTTGAGAAGGAAATGTGTGGAGGTTATAGTAAGGTTACAGGAAAAATCCCCTAAATCTATACTTGCTACTTGCTAGGAACAAGAGAGAGGAAAATGAAATCAGAGTGTTTCTGAATATTTCAGAATTTTCAACTGTATAGTTAGAAAACAGATGCCAATAACATTTTAACAGCTCCATTTTAATTAAAAAAAATAAAAGAACATTTACTTTTGTTCCACAGGCTTTAAGTTGGAGCTTAAAAATGGTAATGCAAAGGAAAGTTTTCTACCAAATTCATAGTCTAAAAGCAGATCAGAAAAACAGCGAAATAGCACACATTTAGCTAATTCATATACCACTCTCCCAAAGAGAAACATATTTTGTGCCAGTTAAAAAGAAAATAGGAAAAGTTCCGTGTACCTGTTGGTAGACTGTTAAAAATGGTCCCCCCATACACTGTGCCTCTCTGTGACTGTGGCCCTTGGCTGTGGCTTTGCGGCTCCTGCCGTCAGGAGGTAGAGTGGGTTTTCCCCTATCTTTGATTTATGCCAGCCTTGTGACTTTTTTCTACCGATACAGCACGAGGAGTGATGTGCTGGGACTTCTGAGACCAAAATTTAAGAGGCTTTTTGCTTCTGCTTTTACTCAGAAAAATTACAGTCACCACGTACAAAAGTCCAGAATATCACGCTGTAGAGACAAGCCAGGTGGAAAGAGAGGTGTTGTGGAATAAGAAACCAAGTGGAAAGGGAGGTCTTGTGAAGGAAAACAAAAGCTCCAGATGTATAAGCCCAGGCAACACCAAGGAAAGGGGTACCCCAGCTGTGCTAGCCAGCCCCAGACATTTTGGGGCAATACAGCTCTGGTGGCAGGCACGAGTGAAGTCATCTTGAATCGTCCAGCCTTAGCCGAGGTCAGCCCTGGCAGTACAACTACGGAGCAGAGATGGGCTGAGCCAAGTGAGTTCTGCCTCACAGCTGGACCCAAATAACTGAGAGCAATAGTGGTATTTTAAGCTATTAAGTTGTGTGGTGGTTTGCTATGAAGCAATAAGTAACCAATACGGGACCTCAGTGGTTGTAAGAGTTTTATGGACAACACCGGCTGGGTGCCCACTAATTACTGCACTGGCTGTAGTAGTTGATTGTAGATGTTCTGAAACCTCTGCTTTAAAAAAAAATCTAAATCATTACGTGATTTTTTAATGAAAACATATCTTGTGTAATATGTGTGCAAAATGGTGTATCTCTTAATGTTAAGATCAAAGTATAGCTAGTCTTACAACTAGAAGAGAACTAAATAATTTTATTTTGTTTAAATAAAATATGTAATTCATATTTCTAAAGTATGTCATACATAATAACATATCAAATAAATATATATAAGTACCACTAGAAGAAAAATAATGATATAGACATTCATGTAGATACCATTAAATTAAGGAACATAATTGCACAATTTAAAGTGAGATTTTCTTGCATACAGATTTTGTTACCCAATTTTAAGTGGCATGATAAATGGCATTCAGAGGTCATGAATTTTTAGTATTAAAGCAAAAACTATTTTAAAAGTTGGAAATGATATATTTAACGATAAAAACAAATACCCCAGCTACTTTGATTTAGCTCATTAGTGTAATTTGTCACATCAGTATAAGAAATAGGAAACAAAATTTTTTTAAGTGAAGGCAAAGCACAATGTGTCAGCTTGTCTTACTCTTTCCTCAGTCATGTGAAGGGCTATGTAATCGATTTTAGCCTCTGAAGATTGAGAGATGAACTGTACTTCCAAAAAAAAATGGCTCAGAATAAGTAGAGGAAAGGCTGTCAGATGAGGCTTTTTATTGCATTTCCTTCATGTTACTGTATTTGACCATTGATCATTTCATGTTTCACTTAGCTATTTTGACTTTCTCTGTGTGAGTAAAGAGTGAAGAGTTAAATGGTTTAATCAAGGATTATCACCAGATTTAATGAACCTTGCTGAACATCACACTAGAAATCAGAGGATCTTCTACTTTTACAGTATACCAAAAAAAAAAAAATGTGTTGGAGATAATCCCTGATTTTTACCAAGGCAGTTTAATTTAAATCATGTGAAGATTTAGAAGATCTCATGAAAATGTTTTATAAAAGCTGATTTTAAAATGGTTCATTTGCTGTACAAAAATGTTTATAGATTTTTAATAGTCTCTAGAGAGTCATAATTTTTCTTGAGTCTATTACTTATTATACTTTCAGGCATTATGGTGTCATTTTCATTCAATGTAAATTTTTGAGAGAGAAGTAATCATAGCTGAAGTCTCTGAAAAATCATCCAGTTGTTACAATTAAGTTGATTGCCAGTCTATATTTTTCATATAAGCAGAAGAAACTTTGCCACTTTGAGAATAACTTGGCAATGATGAATGACAGTCACGTTTGCATATGAAGTTACAATGTTCACATAATCCTTCCTCCCCACCCCTGCCGTAATGTATCTGACGTTTGTTTTCCCAAGCATTTTATAGACAACAAACTCCCAGCAATTCCCACCCCTAATCAAAGACAGGTCTGGGGGGGGGGTTGAAGCAGGGACAAATAAAGTAAAAGTAATAAATTGTGTCCAGCTCACTTTTTCTGGGTTCATATTAATGTCATTTAAATAATGAGGCCAGGGCTCTTACTTTCTGGATTCTTCATTGCATTGGATTGCATAGATTTTAAAGTCAATTTCAGTTTAAACAATGAAAAACTAGCATCTTATAAAAATATTAGAAGTAGAAATGTGCAAATGACTTTCCTTGGCATCATCATGCCTCTCAATTCCCATACATATATAGAGAATGTTGGCAAGAGGGCCTTTGTCTGAAGTGTCTTAGTCTGGCTGCTATTCAGAGGGATTTTCATCATCTGATCATCAGCATTCTATCAAGTTCAGAGTATTATTTGATGATTTTCTTTGTATCTGTGAAATGGCAAAAAGGTGACAAAAGCACATCAGTTTACATTTAATATGGAAGAAAAGACTGTCTCTTTTTTGCACCGATGGCTTTAGCAGCTTAATTCTGAGACTACTAGGATTTGTATTATTCATTCATTGTTGTGTAACAAATCATACCTTCTCCCTTCTCCCCAACTGAGTGGCTTAAAAAATCATTATCTTTTGTGATTCTGTGGGATACTGAACCCAAATGAGCGGTTCTTCTGCTCCATTTTATGTTTCATGAGACTGCAGTCATCTGGGGCCTTGGTCTGGAATGTCCAAACTATCTCACTCACATGGCTTGGCAGTCAGTGCTGCTCCTGGCCAGGAACTGTTCTGGAGTTGTTGATCAGAGCATTTCCATTTTTTGCACATTGTGTCTATATGGGGCTTTGGCTTCTCAGAGTACAAGGAGCTGGGTCTCGACATAGAGGTGGAAGAATGAGCTTTTGAAGAGGAAGGAGGCAAAAGCTGCCAATACTCTTAAGTCCTGGTATCCATTAATTCCCAGGCTATCACTTTAACCACATTCTCTTGGCCAAAGCCGTATGCCAGCCCAGATCCAAGGGAAGAGAAATAAGTTGCATTTCTTGATGTGAGGAGGGACATCTGTGCATAGAGAGGAAAGGAATTAGGGGGCCACTTTTGGAGATGACCACAGACTCATGTACTAAAGTTTCAACCTCTCTCATACCAACTCTGTCACTTTACCAACTTTCCCATTCCTCATTTGCTGTACCCTTAAAATAGAGAGAGTGCTTCATTGAGGCTTTTCTGTTGAGCACCTACTAGGGGCCCAACAGAACTGGATAGTGTGAGAATGTACAAATGTGAGAATGAATTGTAAGCCTCACCAGGTAAAGATGACAAAAAATGATATGGTTTCAATATCCGAGTTAAAGTTAGAGTTCCTATTGTCCTGTATGTCAAAAATTTGGACTTCTTAACAATCCTATATGTATTTTTGAGGGTTCCCTGGAAAGCTTCATAGACGCCCCAGAAAAATCTGTGCCATGTTTCTGTCTTCTCATTTTGCCATCCTACCCCTGCATTTATACCAGGTTACCTGCTTCCAGTGTGGTTTTCTTCCCTGGCCATGGTCATGGATAATTCACATGTTTTGCCATGTTTTTCATAACACAACTCATACCAAGAAATAACATTTATCAGGAATTCATAAAGTCTCGATGTTAAGTGTGACAGAAAGGTAGCTTGAAACCACTATTAGCAGGGGCTATTCTTAGGTCCCACAAAACAAAACTCTCAGACCATTGCTTACCTATACACAGGCCTTTACATTCTGGTTTCCGGTTTATCTCACATCACAAAAAATATACATCACCTCCATGAATGGACTTTATTCCATCCCCGGATATAAGAGGAAGACCCAAACCACTGACTCTCTGAGAGTCTAAGTTACAGTTAATTTCCTGCCACTTAACTTGTTTTCAGAATGATTGGCAGTGAGAACCTCCATTACTTGGGAGTGTAACTCCCACTCACGTGATTATGGTGTGGTCTGGGTCACACAAACAGCATAGCGACTTCATTAACTGACAGTGCATTCCCCAAGTCAGATATGTTGTATTAAATAACACCTCTGTGAGACAACTCATTTCAAGTCCTTTGATTTCTTTCCAACCAGTGGGATTGGAGGGAAAATCAAATCTGGTTATCTATTCTGGCTAAGTCTGGTCTAGGCTGCTAATGAAAAAAAGAAAAAAAAAAAAAAGCAATTGCTTAAACCAAAACTTGCTCCTTCTTTCCCGCTTGGTCTTTGTCTCTCTCTCTCACACACATATATACACACACACATCACAAAGAATATATAAATTTCAAGCATAAAATATTCTAAATCCAGATTCAGGGAAAACTGAACTAAGCTAAACTCTTAGCACTAAATTTGACTTCGGTTAGTTTCCTGAGGCAGCTGTAACAAAGTACTACATACTAGGTAGCTTAAAACAGCAGAGATTTGGGGCTCCTGGGTGGCATAGCGGTTAAGCTTCTGCCTTTGGCTTAGGGCGTGATCCCAGCATCATGGGATCGAGCCCCACATCAGGCTCCTCCGCTATGAGCCTGCTTCTTCCTCTCCCACTCCCCTTGCTTGTGTTCCCTCTCTCTCTAGCTGTCTCTATCTCTGTCAAATAAATAAATAAAATCTTAAAAAAAAAAAAACACAGAGGGATTTATTCTCTCAAAATTCTGGAGGCCAAAATTCTGAAGTCTGAAACTGAGGTATCCACAAGGTTGGTTCCTTTGGGAAGCTCTGAGGGAGAATGTGTTTCGTGTCTCTCTTGCAGCTTTTGGTAGTTGCCAGGAATCCTTGGAGTTCCTTGATCTATAGACACATGGCTCCAATCTCTGCTTTCAATGGCAATATCCTGTGTGTGTTTGTGTCCAGGTTTCCCTGTTTTTGTGAGGACACCAGTCATACAGCAAGGATTAGGCCCACCCTAATCAGGTATGACATCATCCAAACCTGACTACATCTGCAAAGACTCTATTTTCAAATAAGGTCCTTTTCACAGGTTCAGAGGCTGGGACTTCACCATGTCTTTTTTGAAGGGGGACACAATTCAACCGCACACTCAGTATTGGGATCCAGAAAAAGCTGCTGCCTTATAGACAGATACACCCAAGTCAGCCTGGCAAACAGCCCACTTCACATTTATCACATAAGCATCTTAGTTTGGATTATGTCATTGAGTCAGGATTCCCCAAGAATAATTTAAGTATGCACCTATTTGCCTAACATCTCTATCAGTTAAAGAGTAGGTTATCCAAGCGGTCCCTCCCAGAATAAAGAAAGGTCTGCCCCAAAACAAATATCAATTTCCAGCCAATAAGGCAGAAACTTCTTATAACCTCCCACTTGACAGTTTTCTAACTTCAAAAATCTTAAGCTCCCATCTCCACTGGGCACCTGTTTACAAGGATAAAATGAAGTAATAGAATGAGAAATCCCCCAGCGTTCTTAGGAAGAAACAGTGATATACAAATCCAGGGCAGTTTTATTATTCTCTTTTCCACACCACTGAATTCATTTTCTCAGTGGGAAGCCTTCCCTATCAGCCTCTTTTTTCTACATTCTTTCCCAAAGCAACGCTTATCTTTTTTATACCCCTTTCACATATATTATGTCATTATCGCTAACAGCAAACTTGAAAAGAACCTGGATATTGGAGCTGTTGCTGTACTCCAGAGAGAATACTGGGCTACCCACTGAGAGAGAAGGAGTCCTGCTGTTAAGACTCTCCGTGTGGCGAGATGACCAGGGTAATTGTCCAGGCACGGCACTGGCAGGGGTTGGACCAGACCCAGGAAAAACACCAGAGGCTCTGCGAGTTGGGACTGGGCTGAAGAAATACCTCCTATCGCCAGTACCAGGGGATGGTAATTCAGACTATTGTCTCTCCCTGAGGATTATGTAAAAAAAAAGAAGATTTAAAGTCAGACTACTAAAACACACAGATTGTAATTTCAGCCTAGACACTGTTTGATCTGGGACAAGGCTGATGACTAATTGATGAGAGCTCTAAATGGTTTGAAATACTCCATTCCAGAGCTGAAGATTGCCCAAGATTAAATCTCAAACTTAATTTTTTTATTATGAAGTAATTCTGACGTAAAATAACTATAGGAAACCATGTAGTAAACTCCATTGTGCATTTCCTATTCCATTGTATTCACCGCTTTTCATTTTTAAAATTGTCTCTTGAACTACACGTTTTTAGTTTTGATACACTCAAATTTATTTCTGTTTTCCTTTTCGATGTGCATTTTTGTGTATTGTTTAAGGAAATATTTTCCTACCCTGAAGCAGTAAAGATACCCTCTTGTATTTTTTCCTAAAGCTTTTAAAGTTTAGTTTTTACATTATATATTTACACCTATAGAAATTTATTTATGTCTGTGTTGTGAAGAAGATATACTTTTTTTTTTTTTAATTTACAAAGGATAATCAATTTTCTAAGCTCCTATGCTGAATGGTACATATTGTCCCTTTTGATTTTTGTGAAAGACAAAGTGTACTGAAAAAATAAGGAAATAATTTCATTCTATAGAGTTAGATATGGCAGATGGAAGAAAATTAATAAGCATCTCAAAGTAAAGTAAGTTGCACTTGGGGTATCATTGAGGTGGCTACACAGAGTCATCTGCAAGTCTTAGGGAATCATAAGGAAGGATACAGAAGGGTCTTATTTAAGGATATGCAAGGGCATATTTTAAAGTTTCCCATTTTCTAGAACTTAAAAGTGAGGGAGGAATTCCAGAGAACAAAAAGGCCAGGTGGGAGAATCCTTAACCATCACTGCTTTCTGGTAACACAAGACTCAGATAAAATGCAACATTGGCACTTAATGATCAAACCCCTTACAGCAAGTTTTCTATAGGCTAGTGTTATCGATTAGTCTAGCCATGCGTCAATATCATCCTTTCCTCATTATAATGACTTCAAGGTAATTTTTAATACCTCACAAGGTGAGAAGGTGGTCTTGTTCTTCTTTTGTAAAATCATCTTGGATCTTGTTTCTTTTTCGAGTTGCAAGAAACTTACAACTTTTATTGGTATTATATTGAATTTAAAGATTAATTTTTGGAAAAGTGAAAACCTGATCATTAATTTGTTTTTTCTATTTACTCAAGTTTACTGTCATATATTTCAATTAAATCCACATCACCACTTGGTTTTTTTTTCCCCCTCATTTTTAGTGAAATGGGTAATCAGCTAAGTGAATATTTTAATTACTTACATTTTGATTAAATTTAAATTGTACTAGATTTGCCTTTAATTAAGACTATGTTTCTGACCACAGAGGTAATATTGACTAATTGTAGAAATTTTGGTTAAAAGGGAAAATGGTAAAGCAGATAATATTGTCAATATTTTATATATTTCCTTAACAATTCTCATATTGAATATTCCTATATATGATAGCATTGGGATCACAATTACATTTGTGATTTTATATTCTACTCAAATCACCTAATATTACAAAGTTTAAACAGATACTATACCATTATGTGGATTTGCAATAATTACTTTATTAATTTCCATTCTATTAGGCATTTTGGTTGTGTCTAATCCTTGGTTTTTATAAATAACATGTTTTCAGAATATCTGTATAATAAATCTTGCTAACTCTGCTTAATTCCTTAGGACAGAGGCTGGCAGACTATGGCTTGCTTTCTGTTTTTGTAAATAACATTTTATCAGAACCCAGCCACGCTCATCTGTTTGTATTTGGTCTGTGGCAGCTTGCATGCTACAACAGCAGAGTTGAACAGTGGCGACAGAAACCATATGGCCCACAAAGCCTAAAATATTACTTGCTGGCCCTTTACAGAAAAAGGTTGCTGACTCCTACCTTTGGGTAAAATCTTACATATGAAATTTAATCTAAGTGTATCCATAATTTTAAAATATCTAAGACACTCTAAATTTTCTCCTTGAAGTTCTGGGGTTTGTGGCCATCTATGAGCTCCTGTCTCAAAAAGCACAATTACCAGGATTGAATATTTAACGTTTAAACTTATAAAATGCATTTTATGCTGCCCCCCCAGTGGATTTTTAAAAAATTATGATTCAAGCAGTTTATTCATATGTTAAAAATAAACTGATATTTACTTTCTGTGGCAGATATTTTGATAATTTTTAAATCACAAAACTGACTTGTGGTTGGCCCTCCACAAGTGTGTGCTCCAGTAAATTCACGGTAGCCTCAGGTGATGCCTGACATATTGGCAGCAGCCAAGAGGGTAATTATTCATGAGAAAACTGAGGCTGTTTGAGTATCACACTCCGCTGTGTGCACATGCAGATCTCCTAGTATATCCCAGAAAACACCACAAAGTTTGTCTCTTTTCTACCTCCAAGGAGATTTTTATCTTTCACCATTAGTTTTGTCACACAAATCACCAGAACAAAAATTCTGGACCTGTTCTTCCTCAATAGTTTGTACTTCATCTTCTGCAAAAAAGAGCAAGGAAATATTTATGATTTTTTTTCTGCGTATGGCTTATCAAATTCTGTACCAACAAGATTTATATATGCATATTTACACAGGGAACAATTTTATTTGGTGGCAAATAAGAAATGCAAATAATAGGAAACTAAATTTTTCTTTTTTAACTGGTATAATAACCATTATACTCTAATTATTTTACCCAACAAAATTGTTGAGAAGATAGTGTATGTGTAATGTTTTACAACAAATCACAACTAACATATCGTTTACAGGAGAAACTGCATTAGGGAGACAGGAACCTTTCTTCTCTTTGTCCACCCATTTCATTTTATGATGAAATTTATATAAATTTATAAATAAATTTATAATTTATTTGTTCTTTTTTACTGTCAAAGCTTTTCAATTAAGAGATTGGAAATAAATTTTTAAGGATTAAATGTCTTTATTACGATTTTAAAGTGTTGTGATTATTGATTAGTTTGTGTTAGGTGTGAGAGTGAAGAGCTATTATTGGAATATTTTAGAGAAGATAAATGCCTATTGGTATTTGACCTCTTGTTTTTTGTCGTGAGACCATATAAATCCTCTCTACATCTTATTTGAACTTTGGCCATGATATTTATTCATGACAGTGATTCCCAGAATATGGGTTTTTAGTGAGAAGATGACTTTTTACAGAGAAGTGATGTGCTTCTATGAGTCTGAGAAGTGATGAGAGAAAGGGAATTCAGATATACTGAAAATCCCATACTGGGCTGATACCAAGATTTCCTGTCTAGCACCAAGTTACATCCAGGCAGGATTACCCCTTTCTACCACTCCACTTCCACCCTGGACTGAAAATAAATAAATAAATAAAAGAATACTTGTATTGATTGTGTAACCACTTTTCTAAAGACTCAGTGCTAGGAGATGTTCATTTGTGAGAGGTAGACAACGGCTCAAGGACCGTCATGGCCCTGAATGGGGGAGAGGCACTTTGCCCTCAGTGGTTACAGGGTTTGGGTTTTGGTTTCATCTAACAGGAAGTCCTGATAATCTCTCTCATCACAATGTGTATTTCACAATGTGTATTTCACAATATGAATGGAAATATCTGTCAGAATTTTACCCTAACCTGCTTGTTTAATGTATGCAGGTTTCATAGGTGTAAGAAAGAAAGGTCTGTAGAGTAAAGCCCTAGTGATCTATATTTTTCAGAAATGCCCCCAGATAATTTTTATGTAGACAAAGGACTATTGACAAAGAAATGTCTTTTCCACATCCTTCCTTATTTTGGAATTCAGGCCTTTGAAGTTGTGATGGGAAATTGTGAGACGTTTGCACACAGCTGATTTTTCATACTGTGTGAAATAAAAATTTATAATACATCTAATATACACAACATATACAAAATATCCTCAGCATACAGTGTCATTGAGTGGAAAATGATATGGCTATTAATTCAAATGACAGTTTTTTGAATTCTCATTCAGTTTTCTAAACCTATTCCTCAGTGGTAAAATGACATTTGAATTTAAGTCAAGGACCATATCCAAATCATCTTTTTATTCCAAATTTTCTAAATAGTATATCTTTACCATTTATCATCCTACCCACGTTCATTCACACTCTGTCACCACATGAAGTGCCCATTCATGCCATTCATTCAGGTATGCACAGAAGCAGAAATGCCTCACACAGAAGAAGTAAATGTTCGACTGCATCCTTCTTCTCTTAAGAAAATCAATCCAGAGAATGAAGGAATGAGAGTATTAACCACAGGATGGAGTTCACTCATTTGATTCCTGTAAGTTCATAAGAAATTTGAGACTTAGTCAAATACTTCTTTGCCCTGGAATTCCTATGAAGCCAGTTACTTCTTATCCTTCATTCTTGAAAAATATAACTTATAAATAGTATCTCTGCAAGCTTTAGTTTTGGAGATGAATCTAGGAAAGATAATCCCAAAACAAATTAACAGGAAATTTCCCTACATAAAGAAAATTTTGGGTGATAATTTTGGTGGGGGTGAGGAGTTTTCCATTTTACTAATTACTAGATGAGTACCACTGACTCTCACTAGCAGGTGCAACAGCTCCAGACCACCACTGACTGATTGTCATCTTTGCCCTCCAAAGTAGAGAAATACAGTGCAGCACAGAAGAGCTTAGGACTAAATACTACTTTACACCTTGACTTTTCAGGTTACTTTGGTGTTTTTGCAATATCCTCTTTATTAAGCAGCGTTCCTCTAAAAATTAGGGTATGCTGTCAGGAAAGCCATTTCCTCAGGGAGTGACATCTTTAACCTGTGACATCATATATGGCTCAAAACCAATCTTGTGGAAATGTCCACAGAGGTAATGGAACCTCAGCGGTAATCCTTTTCTAAAATGCAGGAAAGCAGCTTGACAACTTGTGCAGAGGCATCTGAGGCTCTGACCCTCCCCTGGAGATTGGTACTTAGATGAGACACCACCTTATTCTGGGCACATCTCTGAAGCTATGCTCCTCTGCAATAGGCAGTGGGCCACTAGATGAGGAGGAGAGAACAGCTGACCTAAATGTTCCTCTCTTCTACCTTCTCTTCCCTTCCTTGTCCTCTCTCCTTCCTTCACTCTTCCCCTCCCTAGCTCTCTCCTTCACTTTGTCCTTCCAGCATTTCTTTCCTTCTTATATTTCATATAAATATGTGAAACAGCAGAAATAGTGCTTTGCACGGAGTTAGATCAACAATACACTTTGTGGGGCTCCTGGGTGGCTCAGTCGGTTAAGTGTCTGACTCTTGGTTTTCGGCTCAGGTCATGACCTCAGGGTCCTGAGATTGAGCCTTGTGTTGGACTCTGTGCTGGGTGTGGAACTTGCTTAAGATTCTCTCTCTCGTTCTCTGCCCCCCCCCACCCCCCGCTCATGCTTGTTCCCTCTAAAAAAAAAAAAAGAATACTCTTTAAAATAAATGTGTGTATAAATACATGACAGTCATGTTAGGACAAATGTTTTTTTGTCTCTGGCTGCCTGACATAATTGCTCAAAAATACTCTGCTGCAACTTCAACCAAGCTATGATTTCCATATGGAGCGACTTGCTGAAGTAGACTAGCGAATTTCATGACTTGATGGGGAGTCCTTCAGTTTGACCTAGCAAAAAAGACCCGAGTTGATGGCATTTCAGGTAAATGTGCTTGACCTACCTTTCAAAAGTCTTAAAAAAATGCAGAGCACTGAGCCAGATATTTCTTTAAGCATTTCATTATTTAAACTATTTCCCTTTAAAATATCGTTATGTAAGAATTTAAATGTTGTTATGTCTGCCATTTTTATTGAAATCTAACTATTCAAACCTTATTATTCTTCTCATTTTTATGTCTTAAGTGCTTTTGTGCCTGTCTCTAAATGAGAAAGTTAAGATACCTAGGTAAACTGAGGAAATCCATGTCAGAGGTGATTCTGGTTCTACCAAATAGATATTTTTAAGTTTTTGCTTGGACATTGGTCAAATGCTAATTATTCGGAGTTTTGTAAGGCCAAAAGCAAATAATTTTTGTGATGGTGTTTTGATATGTAGATGTGCTGAGTCTGAACTACCATCCCCTGAACTCCCTTTCGAGAATGTTTCTGGGATGATTCTAAGATGTTAGGATACGCTATAAGAGATGATCTCTTACAAGAGTGGGTCAGGGAAGAAGGAGTGGCCATTTTTAATCAAGCACACACTTTCTTACAGTTATTCAATCAAACACTAATCTAGATGCTGCAGTGAGGGGGTTTTGCAGAAGTAATTAGAGTCTCTAATCAGTTGACTTTAAGTTAATCAAAAGGGAGATTATCCTGGGTGATCCTGACTAATCAGCAGGAAAGCATTTAAATGAGATTCCAAAGAGCAAGTGAATCAGGCCTTCTCTGAGATCAGAGATTCCAAAAAGCATGTGAGTTGGCAATTTTTCTCCCCTGGATCTTCCTTCCTGGCTGCCTGTAGACAACAAAATTCAGATCATGTCCCTGGGGTTTCAGCCTAATCATGATATTCCCTCCCTGATGGCCAGACCTGCAGACTTTTGATTTGTTCAGCCAGCTCCCATAACTGCATAAACCATTCCTTGAAATACATTTTTACATATCATCATACTTGTTTCCCTGGTTGAATGCGGACTGATAGACTGCCAAAGAACAGTGACCTGAAACTGGGGCTTCTGCCAGAGATTGCTGTGAACACACACACACACACACACACACACACACACACACACACACAAAACCCCTGCATTCTTTCTATGTATATGGATGTTATTTTAAAGTTCAAGCACTAAGAAAATTAATTTGTATAATAAATAAGAATTGTTTATTTTGTACAGAATGTTCTGTCAGAATGCAGGTAAAGTATGAACATTTTGAACAAGTATTCCCTGGGGGTTATAGCCAGTTCACAAGAAGTAAAATGACATTGGAAAATTATATTTTATATTGAAAAAATTGAGTAAATGTGGTGAATAAGCAATATACTTAGGCAAAAAATTTTTATAACACTAGGGCTTGGAGATTCTTTGTATCAGAACTTTTGAAAGATCTAATATATATATGTATGTTGCAATATGTTTACATTCATGACAGTTTTGCTATAGATAACCACTTGCTACTCAGACAATATGTGCTTTTCATAATAAGGGAATTTAGGCCAATGACATAGTTATCTTGATCATTCCATAGAAAATTCACAGTGTATAACAAAAAGATAGCTCTAAATTAGAGAAGTGGAGGAAAAGTTTGTTTTTGGCTTCTCCTTAGTGAGAGCTCTGCTGTTAAAGGGGAGATGAGAGACAGAGATGTGAAACCAAATCATTATTTTTTTTCTTACAATATGTAATCTCTACATTAGGAAAATAGGATAAGTTCAATTAAACAGTACACTCTATTTGATAATTTTAAAAGTTTTTGTATAAGATCTGTGTATGCATATACCCACTGATGGCCTGGGAACACCTGGGATCCCTAACAACCAACATGGAAGTCAAATAAAATTATCCGGATTCTGTTGTTGTTGATGTTGTTATAACTTAGCAGAGAACAATGCAAAGCATATTGATTGAGCACCTGTTATAGCCAGAAAGTATTCTAAGTACCTTGGGGAAAATAAAAATTAAAAATATGGTTTCTCATTTTAAGTAAAGTGTAATCTACAACTCTTTAATTCTATAAAATCTTACATTTCTCTTAATTAATTGCTTCTCTTATTTTTATTCAATTTATTAAGTCATAAACTTATGGGGATAGCACAGTCTTTGCCCTAAAGGAACTTATTACATTTTAGTAAATAATATAAACATGAATTAGACCACAAAAGATATTTTCAGTAATTGTAGGTAGATATACTATTTGCATTAACATATGACATAACAATAACTAAATGTCTGTAGTATTTACTAGTGTTCTCATATTATTTAACACTTGACTATGTAAATGTAATTCTTGATGGATTAGGGACTTTAATTTATTTGTACTTTTTTCATTCTGTAATTGCTTAACTAAAATCTAACTTCTCATATGTTACAGAATCTCTTTAATTTTCAAAGTCTCTTGACCAATAGTTGTCTGAAACCCGTGGGCAGCACTTCTAAATGTCCTCTGGTTATCACCTTTTGTAAAAGTTGCTGTCTAGAAAGAGCTAAAACTTATTCTAGCATTTCATTGTTGAAGGGCATCTTGCTGATTACAGAAGCAATCACATTTTCTAGTATTCCCTCTCATGTGTCTCATTTGTGATATTGTAGATATTTACCATATTCTTTCTTATGCCTGGAATTCTCTTACATGGGGTTTGTTCAGCTGGATTCCATTCAGTAGGCATTTAATGTGAGTCTTTTCCCAACAGTTCTGCTTTTCCTGTTTGACTAGACCAGATATTGGCAAACTATGGTCCATGGGCTAACTCCACCTAAACACCTATTTTTATAAATAAAGTTTTATTGGAAAACAGCCATTTCCATGCATTTATACATCTTTGGTGGCTGCTTTCACACTACAGCTTGCAGATTTGAACAGTTGTGACAGAAACCATATGTCCTGTGTGGTAGGCAGAATCCTAAAATGGCCCCCATGATTTCCCACCCCAGTTTCCAGAACTGTGAATGTTGAGCCTGTCTGGCGTGCATTGCAGTTTGATGTCTCTGCCTGATATTGCTTCTTTCCCTTGTTTGCACAGGTTTAAATCTGAAGGGCACTCGCTAGTCTGGTTCCTGGAGGGCTTAACCCGCATCACAGAGTTTGCTCATTAAAGCTCACTTATTTTCAAGGACCTAGGATGGGCCTCCCCCAACCCTATTATCCTTGCTACTTGCAGATGAGTGACAAATCCTGAGTCATTCATGGGGATTTGGTGATACTACTCTGGAGGGCTTTCTTTTTTCTCCAGTGCCCTTCTTCCCTGGGTTGATTCCTAACTTAGAAAGGACTCTGTATCGTGGCGTAATTAAGATAATAATGCCCTGAATCTTGTACAATTGAGGTGATAGTTGGGGCCTCCTCTAGAAAAAGCCCCTGCAGGTAAGAAGCTTGAAGCATAAACTCCAACCTAAATCTTCCTCTGTTCTCTAGAACCAGAGCCTGGGGTTTGAAAGAAAGCAAATTAGCTCTTTCTTACTTGGCCTTTTAATAATCTGTCAATGGCATTCTTGAAAGAGTTCTAATTTGGAGTCAGAACGCATTGGTTAGTGTCTAGAACCAGCCAGAACTGTGTTTGAATTCAGACCCTCCTGTAGTAGCCATGTGATCTTGAACAGATTATACATCTTCACAGAGTCTAATTTCTTCAGCTGTAAAATGGAGATATTCATATCTACCTCATAGTTTTCCTGTGAGCGTTAAATGAACAAAAATGTGTACAAGAGCACATAGCATGATGCCTGGCACATTTGTAAGTCTTCAATACCATATTAGTTATTATGATTTTGAATGCTATTAGACTTCTTATTACTATCATTACATGTCACACCGTATCGATCCTTGCTTCAAAATCCATCAGTGACTCTCCATTTTATTTAGGATAAAATCTACAGATACTGGGGCGCCTGGGTGGCACAGCGGTTAAGCGTCTGCCTTCGGCTCAGGGCGTGATCCCGGCGTTATGGGATCGAGCCCCACATCAGGCTCCTCCGCTATGAGCCTGCTTCTTCCTCTCCCACTCTCCCTGCTTGTATTCCCTCTCTCGCTGGCTGTCTCTATCTCTGTCAAATAAATAAATAAATAAAAATCTTAAAAAAAAAATCTACAGTTATTAGCAAGCCCCCTACATGGCCTGCTCCTTGCCTGTCTTCAAGTTTCATCTTTGCCATCTTCACTGAATTCCAGACATTTTCACATGCTATTCCTGGATATGATATTCTCATTTTCCCTCCATTATCTTACCTACAACAGTTCTTGCTCATAAAAGGTATTAAATGAATGCATGTGAAACAACTGAATAAATGTTTGTGTGCCTCAATAGACTGAAATCTTTTGAAAGCAGGTGGTGTATCATTTTACTCCCTAATGTCTCATACAATGCCTGGTATATGTTAGGATCTCAATAAATATTGGTGGAATGATTGGTTAAATGAATAAATAAATGCTTCTATAGTTTTCTCTAATTCGAGAAATACTACATAAATAATTAGATAATAAGAACAACTATAGAATGTAAGTTAATGAGTGAGACCTTTGTAATAATTGATATTTGTCTAGAGATTTAGCTAGCTATCTGAATTGGGACTCGAGGCTAATATAATCGGGGGAAACTTTTTTTTTTAAACTATACTAGTGTGTCCTGAAGTTCATCTACTAATGAAGTTAAGTATCTTTTAAGGGTTTCTAGTCACATTTATGTTTAAACTTTTGTAGTGCCAGGTTATATGATTTGTCCATGTTTGTATCAAGCTTTTATTTTCTTCCTGATACATAAATATCTCTCATATCAATATTCTACCCAAGTTGTAGATCAGCTTTTAAACTCAGAGATGGCTTGCCTCTACCTCTGCTCCAAACTCTGGATATCTTCATTAATTTCTCTTTTTTTTCTCTCTCTATATGTGAAATTACAATGAATGATTCAGTTGAAAAAACAAGACCAAAAGTTATTCCTTTATATACTAAAGATTTAAACTTTTGAGTGTCAAGTTGATTATAAAAATGTTTCTAGATTGTATTTTGTCTTCTTTGATACATTGGAATATTTAAAACTTAAGATTTCATATTTAAAATTTTAGATTTTATCATTCTTTTATTCTTCATATATTTATGTTTAGCATTGATGCCATGCTAAGAGAAATTTCTTAAATAGATAGAGATACGTTTTTTAGTTCCCTTTATGTTACACTCATTTTGTAAACAGAAATGAATAAAAGGACTTATTTTATAAGTAGTCTGATGCACACATATAAACATCCTGAGCTGCATTTGAAATTTATTAAATAATAATTCATTTTTTGGAATGGAAAGAGGGGTTATCAAATTATGTATCAAAGAGTCGGGTCAAATGTTCCTCCTTTGGCGGTAGGACCTCAGGTAAAGGGCAGATCTCTGCAATCCAGCATACTTCCAATTTGTTGGTTGCAAGGAACTGTCTTATCAATCTTTGTAACCCTGTACTTGGGATAGTGTCAGACACAAAACGCTCATCATTTGTTGGATCAAGGAGTTACTTGGGATTCTAAAGCCCCATGATTTATAAGCCATAGAAAGTGACCAAATTATTTAATTTATCTGATCATGCATTTCCTCATACGGAAAATTCAGGTGATAATAATTTCTTTTTAAGGCTTTGGAAGCATTACATTAAATAATTTAGAGAAAGTGACTGAAAGATGGTGGGCATGTTATAAAGAGTAGTTATTATTGTCATTTAATCCCATGCTTACTTATTACTAGAGAAGATTTTAGTGGATTCAATAAAACTTAAACTGAGTTATGAAAGAATAAAAGAGGTTTTAGACATACTTCTGCATAAGCAGGCATTTTGATAGGAAGTTGTATATATGTTTTTACGCTTGAGATTGAAGCTCGGTTTGGCAAGAAAGCTTTAGAGAAACTTATTCCAACAGAAATGGTGGTTTGATTCAATTCTACCTTATTATTTCCATGTAAAATTTGGACTGTATTTCCAGACTTTCTTCATTTGAACTTTTAATTGATTTCAACTAAAAATTGATACGATGATTTTAAACTTGGCTATTGATTCTACCATACTGAAAACAATATGGGAAATTTACTCTCTGGTGAGCACAGATCAAAATAGTTAATATAGTTTATTAATTCCCAAATGCAGCTTCTTAGAAAATTTATTTTTATTATCTCAATTCTATGGCTCTCACTTGACATAACAATTAAATACAGTTATAGAGAACACAGGATTCTTTAGCATAACCATGGGTCTGCTCCTTGCAGCTGTTATTCTTGAATGAACAGGAAGGGACAAAGGAGGGGCAGCATGAATGACTTTTAATGATTTCTTTTCAATCCACATCTATGTAATATATTGAAGTGCCACTGTAGTTGATAAGAAATTACACAGTTTAATGAACATAGCATTTGTTTCATCTAAGGCTTAAAAGAGAATATTGTTTGAGAGTGATAAACTTTCCAATGATATTTTGAATATATAGATTTTAAAAAAATTTTCTTGTGCAGCATTATCTGTCTTCAGCAAACTAATCCAAGCATATATATATATTATCACAAAAACTTGTTAATCTTACCATTTTTTAGGTACCCAAAAAAGTATTCTAGTTTATGAAGGTACTTACAAATAAATAATTTAATGAAATGTTTAAAAAGTTAAATGTAGGAGGTATGTAAGTCTGACTCATACTGTGTGAATTTTACATATTGTATTTGGAGTAAATATTTTATTATGATGCATAAGGAATATGTACAATAAATATATCACAACTCATAAAATATTATTATTATTTGCATTTCTGTAGTACAATAGACTTGTATCATAAGAACATTTATATGAAGATATGTTTCTCTTTTTGTTTAAAATTCAGAATTTTTTTTAATAAATCAATTTTATACCACAATCATACATACCTGATGTGTGTCCTTAATGACCCTTTATAAAACCAGCATTTAAACTCTTACCTAATGCAGGGAAATTTGATTTACTAGAATATGCAACTTGATTGCCATAGGAAAATGTTTACAGAGGTTTTACAATATTAAAATTGCATCCAATATCTTTGCACTTAACTGTAAGGAGAATGCAGGGAATAAAGATGAATGATTGACTAACGTCAGAAGATTCCATATCTATAAACCTATAACACACTGATAAGCCTGGAATGTCATTAATCTACTCTATTCACATGTAAGTATTAACATTCTATGTTTCTGATGATACATAAAAGAAATTATTATAATAGTAAGGAAGGTTTGTTGACATCAATCCTAATGTTTAAACAATGCTGAGTTCCCTAGGCCAGGGAAATCTGTTATTGGAACACCATAGATCAATATTAAATATGAAAACAATAAAGAAACACTACAATGCTTTTTCTTTGTAATCATTTTTCATTTTGTCTTTTGTGCTTTATTGAGCTAATCTGGGCTCAAAGCTCCAAATGAATTGGAAAAAAAAGTTTTAGAAACAGATGACTGAGACATTAGCTTGAGACGTATGTGTAGATAGTCAGTCTAACACCAAGCCTACATTTTTTTTTTTTATTTTCAGAGTTAGACAACAGTGAACACTTTCTTTCTTGAAATCTGGTGTTTTGTTTTTTGTGTGTGTTTATTTGCCTGATTGGTTTCTGCCACATTACTCTTTTTTAGAATTCTTATCAATTTTTAAACCATAAACCGCTCCATAGTTCTCATCTTTACAGGAACCTCTTGATCCACTTATTCTTGGTGGTATCCTGTGTTCTAGTCTCCTTTGACTTTTCTACTCATAGATACTTCTCTTGAGGATTTTTTTTTTCTATTTCCATGGTTTCACCTATCAGCTCTTTTCAGGTGGACCATCAACATTTCTTCCAAAATCCAGACTGATATCCAATACGTCTGAAGATTTTGCCTTGACATGCCAAAATAACCCATAAATCAAATCTGGCTTTTTATCATCATTTTTCCAAAACAATATTTTGTAAAGGGGAAGAAAAATGAAATTAGCAATTCCAGCCCAACAAGACTTCAGCTAAGACAGAAGAAACAAAAGCGGGAGAAGGAAATACATGCACAAAATTTCTGGATTATGGAACAACCTGAACTTTAGCAGGGAGAGGGTCCAGAATTGTCCTGGACAGAGTGGGTGCAGCATTGCCACATCCTCACTTCTGTGCCCTCGGAGGAGCTAACAAATGTGAGTTGTTTGCTGGTCACCCATTTTCATTCCACAATGTGTCTTTAAGAGCTTGCATGGGCTCAAAGGGACAATACCTTACATCAGCACAGATTATAATTTTAAACTTCCTGGATGGAGCATCAAAGAAAATTGGAGCAAGAGAAACCAAGGAGACACGTAAAGAGAAAGTCCACCCAAAACCTAAACTCTATTGAAAAATAAACCGATACGATGTCCTTAGTAAGGGAAGGAGCTTTTACCAAAAAACTGGACTTTGTCTCCAGCCTGACATCAGACTGATGGCGATGGCAGGGAATGGTGCACTTCTGGAGCAAACAGCGTTTCCTTTGTAACTCGTAGATCTAGAGTAAATTTAACTCTTCTGAAAGCTAAAAAACAAACAAACAAAAACAAAAACAAAACCCTGTAAGAGTTTTCCCACAACAATCCTAGGTAAAACCAATACCGTGGGCCTCACTCTCCCTTGTTGGACTGACAGAGGCAAAGGCACAATGAAAGTCAGAACCTCTCCTTTAATAACTATTAGAGAATAAAGCAGACGTGTGTTAGCTTTTCCAAGAGTTCTCACCCAAGGCCCCAAACATGAGATAGCAAAGCATCATGTCAGATGTGGGCATTAGGAATGACATCATAAGGTTTTGGAGAAATGTTTCCAATTTCCTTTGCTTTGTGCCACCGTGAAGTTACCTTGGTAGAAGAGCTAAGGAAAAGAAGTAGTTTTGTATTTGTATTATATGTTGGTGGAAGCAAGAACAACAGCAAAATCTAACAGGTAGGGTGGCTCCCGCACATGGAGAAGCATCATTCAAGTTCTGACACTTTTAGTGACATCAAAAATACACATTTATCTCACAAAGAAAACATTAATATACTCAATAGAGAACCAAAATGGATTGAAGGGAGTGAGAGAAGTGTAGTAACCCAAATGACATTGTGGGATTACAAAGTCAAAATAGCTCGTTTGTTAATTACAGGGCATCCATTGAATTAATTTTTGGTTCCAGACCACCACAATAAAGCAAGTCAAGTGAATTTTTTGGTTTCCCAGTACAAGTAAAAGGTACAAGTTTACACTATACTGTAGGCTATTAAGTGTGCGAAAGCATTATAATGTACCTATCTTAAATAAGTATAACTTTTTGCCAGCAAACACTAACCATCATTTGAGCTCTCAGTGAGTCCTAATGTTTTTGCTGATGGGGGTCTTGCTGCAGTGTTGATGGCTGTGACTGATCAGGGTGGTGGTTGCTGAAGGTTGGGGTGACTGGTAATTTCTTAAAATAAGGTAACAATGAACTTTGCCACACTAAGTGACTTGCTTTCACTAATGATTTCTCTGCAGCATGTGATGCTGCTTGATAGCATTTTACCCACAGTAAAATGTCCTTCAGCCTTGGAGTTGGCCTTCTCAAACTGCCACTGCTTCAGCAACTAAATTTATGTAATATTCTAAATCCTTTGTTGTCATTTCAACAGTCTTCACAGCCTCTTCACTGGAAGTAGATTCCATCTTGAGAAACTACTTTCTTTGCTCATCCATAAGAAACAATTTTATCCAATAAAGTTTTATCATCAAGTTGCAGAAATTCAGTCATATCTTCAGACATCACTCCTAGTTCTCTTGCAATGTCCACCACATCTCTTATTACTTCCTCCACTGAAGTCTTGAACCTCTCCAAGTCATCTATGAGGGCTGGGATCAACTTCTTCCAAATGCCTGCTAATGTTGATATTTTGACCTCTTCTCATGAATCACAAATATTTTTAATGGCATCTAGAATGGTGTATCCTTTCTAGAATGTTTTTAACTTACTTTGCTCAGATCAATCAGAGGAATCACTGCTTATGGCAGTTTCAGTCTTAAAAAATGTATTTCTTAAATTATAAAATTTTAAAAACAAATTTCTCGATCCCTGGGCTGCAGAATGGATGTTATGTTAGCAGGTATGAAAAAAAAAAGTAGTCTCACTGCACATCTTTCATCAGAACTCTTGGATGACCAGGTGCGTTGTCAATGAGTCACAGTGTTTTGAAAGGGATATCTTTTTTTGAGTGATGGGTCTAAATAGTGGGTGTAAAATATTCAGTAAACCACGTTGTAAACAGATATGCTGTCACCCAGGCTTTATTGTTCCATTTACAGAGCACGGGCAGAGTAGGTTTAGTGTAGTTCTTAAGGGCCCTACAATTTTTGGAATGGTAAATGACCATTGGCTTCAACTTACAGTCACCAGCTGTTTTAGCCCCTAACAAGAAAGTCAGCCTGTCCTATGAAGCCTTGAAGCCAGGCATTGAGTTCTCTCTAGCTGTGAAAGTCCTAGATGACATCTTTTTCCAGTAGAAGGCTGTTACATCTACATTGAAAATCTATTGTTTACTGTAGCCACGTTCATTTATTATAGCTAAATATTGAGGATAACTTCCTGCAGCTTCTACGCGAGCACTTCCCCTTGTACTTCTATGTTATGGAGATTGGCTCTTTCCTTAAATATCGTGAACCAATCTCTGCTAGCTTCAAACTTCTCTTCTGCAGTTTTCTCACTTCTTCCAGCCTTCATAGAATTGAAGAGAGTTAGGGGCTTGCTCTGGAATAGGCTTTGGCTTAAGGGAATGCTGGGGCTGGTTTGATCTTCTATCCAGACGACTAAAACTTTCTCCATATCAGCAATAAGGCTTTTTGCCTTCTTATCATTCATGTGTTCACAGGAATAGATTTCTAGTTTCCTTCAAGAACTTTTTGCTTTTATAACTTGGCTAATGATATATTAAGCACAAGATGCCTTGCTTTCAGCCTATCTTGACTTTTTGCATGCCTTCCTAACTAGGCTTAATATTTCTAGCTTTTGGTTTAAAGTGAGATATTTGCAACTCTTCTTTCACTTGAACACTTGGAGGCCATTGTAGGGTTATTAAATGGCCTAATTTCAATATTGTTGACTCAGAGAATAGGGATGACTGAGGAGAGGGAGAGAGTTGGAGGAACAGCTGATTGGAAGAACAGTCAGGATACATACAACATTGATCAGTTAAATTAGCCTTTTTATATGGGCATGGTTCATGGTGCCCCCAAAACAATTACAATAGTGACATCAAAGATCACTGAGCACAGATCACCCTAATATAATAATAATGAAAAAAGTTTGAAATAGAATGAGAAAATGTAACACAGACACAGAGTGAGCAAATACTGTTAAAAAAATATCCCTGATAGACTTGCTCCATGCAGGGTTGCTGCAAACTTTCAGTTGGTAAAAAAACAAAAACAAAAAGCACCACAATATCTGGAAAGAGCAATAAGGCGAAGCATGATACAATGAGATATGTACATATTCCTCCTCTGTAATTCTTCCATAGACTGTTCTTAGAGAATGGCACTGCCATACATCCATTCAACCCGCTGAGAAACATAGTAGCCATCCTAGGTCCCTTCCGAACTGGGTCAGCTCCTATGCTTCCCTCTTCCATTGTAGGGGGTCACGCCCTCATCACCACCAGCTGGGGTTTTTATAGCAGCTTGAGTTTCTGAATTTCGAGGTTACCTATTTACACTTCATTTGTCCTCATTTCTGTTAATACTCTTTCTAAAATATAAACTTGATTATTTCAATGCCCTTTAATGGTTTCTAACATTTTAGTATAACTTTAATTCTTCTGTCTGGTTTAAGAGACATCATGCTCCATCCTGTGTCTTCTCTTCCCCTTTAATTTCCATTAGTACCTGCAATTCCAGAACACAACACACCTCAGTCAGGCTTCAGTTTCTTCCTTCCAGGCCCTGCATATCATCTCCTATTCATATTTCAATAATTTGCTAATCTACAGCCTCCTGAAAGCAGTCTTCATTTAACTCTTCTCTTTTTGCTTGCCCTTCCAGGCAGAACTAAAGGCTTTCTTTTCTATGCTTTTCTATCACCATAAAACTAACTCCTCTTTTAAATTTATAATAACGCTGGGTAGATATTTGATTATGCCCCTCTCTGCCCCATTAGGTTCTATCTTTGAGGAAAGGAGTGTTGTCTTATTTATTATTATATACCTAGCAACAAACATACAAGGTTGGGGGCTTAATATTTTTTTTGCCAAGTCTTGCATGTATCAAGGCATATAATAGAACTGAGAATGTTCTTTATACTCGTACCTTTCTCATTATAATTCCCAAGTGCTTTATAGGCATTTTGAAAGTCTGTAACAGCAAGGTGAGGTTTTTATCATTTTTTCTTTTTTTAACTTTCTTGCAATTCGTAGGTTTCTTTTACATTCATCAATGTGAAGTTCAACAATTCCATTCTATATTGAAACTAGTCTCAGTTCATATATTGTTTCAAACTAAATTATTGTGTACTTGCTTTTTTTTTTCTTGTTATCCTATATGAGCACGTTGTGTTTCTCAGACTAAATTTGTTTTCAAAGAGGGGCAAGCCCTAGATGACTTTCAACAAAAAGGAATTGGCTGTACTAGAATTCAGTAAAAGTTTAATAAATATTTGTTGGATGAATGAAAGTATTTTTTTCTCTGAGTGTTTCAGAATCCAACATTAAAAATGGCCAGAAGTGCATTATTCTGCCTTTCAATATGCTTACTCTATGTTATTTCTTACTGACTAAACTAGGAAATTTTTGGCTAGATACTACTAATCACACGTGCTCAATCTGAAAAGTAATAGGATGTTTATCATTTTTTCACTTTTCAAAACGTTAACAAGAAGGACCTCAAAATCTATGGAAAAAAACCATTCAATCTGAAAAGTAAACAACAAACTGTAGAAATGTCTGTAACATAAATACCACATAATGATAACCTAAGTTTATAAAGATCAGTGGGCCAAAGACATGAATAAAAATTTTATAAAACAAGAAATATAAATAGCCATGCACATAATAAAACATGCACAAATAACAGTAATAAAACTGCATATTGAAATAACCAAATATTATTTTTGCTGATCAAAATGCTCTGATTAAAAAATTATATAAATAGGTTTGGGGAGCAAAGATACACTCATGCTGTTTGTTTATAAGGTAGATCTGTAAAATTTTTCTGAAGAAAACACCATAGTAAATTGTTAAAGTAACCAGATTAAGCCCAAAGGGAGTAGTTCATGCTAAGCCCCAGCTCAGCAGACCAAAATTAACTAAATTTCTGTGCTTGCCTCTCCCAGAAAGGAAAGGTTAGGTCAGCTAATCAGTGCTGTCTCCTCAGCACGAATTACCTAACTTTGCTCTAAGACTTCCATCCACTTTAAAGAAATGTGTTCCATATAAGGAAAGCAACCCACCTCTAACCGTCACCAAAAGCCCAATATTGTCTTCCCATTCCTACTCCCTATGGTGTATAACAATGTCTTACCTTGTATAGCTCTTCAGAGTTTCTTACTATCCACTAGACTGGATGTGACTGGATTCGTGAATCGCTGAATAAAGGCTTGCTAGATCATTAAACTGTGGAAAAATTTCTTTGAACAAATGTGGAAAAATTTCTTTTTTAACAATAGATCAAAAGATTGAAATATATTAATATCTTTAAATCTGGTCATTGCACTTCTAGAAATTTGCCCTACTAAAATACTCAGTAACAGCACATATTTTTATTCACTGACCTATTATATAATTGTGATATTGTGATTTATAATAAGAAACATATATTAGGTTTTCGTACTTATTTCTAGCACAGAACTTCTAAAATGCTTGAAATTTCGTAAGTGATAAGGACAATAGAGATATCTTTTATTATTCATAACAAGCCCCTTTCAACCATATTAACCATATTAATAAGGTAAGTTTTGGAAAGCCCATAAGGATGGGGTTGGTTTGCTAGGGGAACTAACCATGTGATTAGAGGGTTGGAATTTTCAACCCTACCACTCAACCTCTAGAGAGGAGAGAGGGAATAATGATTGAATTAATCACAAATGTCCAGTGTTTTAATCAACCATGCCTATATAATACACCCTCCATAAAAATCCAAAAGGATGAGGTTTGGAGAGCTTTCAGGTTGGTTGAATCTGAATTGGACAATGGCACATGACAAACCCTGTGGGGACAGAAGCTCCTGTGTTTAGGACCCTTCTGGACCTCACTCTACATATCTCTTCATCTGGCTGTTCATTTGTATCTTTTAATATCCTTTGTAATAAATCCATAATCAAGGGGCACCTGGGTGGCACAGCGGTTGAGCATCTGCCTTCGGCTCAGGGTGTGATCCCAGCGTTGTGGGATCGAGCCCCACATCAGGCTTCTCTGCTGTGAGCCTGCTTCCTTCCTCTCCCACTCCCCCTGCTTGTGTTCCCTCTCTCTCTGGCTGTCTCTATCTCTGTCAAATAAATAAATAAAAAATTAAAAAAATAAATAAATCCATAATCTAGTAAGTAAACTGTTTTCCTGAGTTCTCTGAGCAGTTCTAGCAAATTAATTGGAACTAAGGTAGGAATAGTGGGAACCTCACATTTTTAGCTGACTCAAGGAAAGAATAGTAGAAAGAATAGAATAGTAGAAAGCTCTGGTCATTCAGAAGGACAGATAACAACCTGGACTTGCAGTTGACATTTGAAATGGGGAGAAGGGGCAGTCTTGTGATTGAGCCCTTAATCTGTGGATCTGAAGCCAACTCTAGGTAGGTAGTGTCAGAACTGAATTGAATTGTAAGACATACAGTTGTTTTACAGAATTCCTTGGGGTTGGGAGCGTGGGGGAGGGAGGCCATATATTTGGTGACCAGAAGTGACAAAAGTGAAGTATTGAGAATAGTTCTGTGCATAGTTGGAAAACAGAAGAGTTTTGGTTTTTTTCTTATTCCCTAAACATTAATTAAAATTGAAATGACCTATTGGTCACAGACAATGTAAGCAATAATTTGGTGAGGAACAACTGGAGAATGGGACTTCCATTAGGAGGTCACTTAATTCTTTTGTGGTGTGATGGAGAGAGAGTGAATGAAGGTTGTGACAATGACCATGGAGAGGAGTTATGTTTGACACAGTTTCCAACTGACTCCAGAGATGAAAAGCGAGAGAAGTCATGTAAACCTCAGAAGATCCTAGCTTGGGCAAATGATCTGTTGGTGATGTTATTATCTATTTTACAGAAAAAAAAAAAAATAAAGGCCAGTAAGCATGTATAAAGAGGAGGGAAGAAGATGGATAATCACTGGGTTTATTTTTGTTTCTTGGGAGTCATCAGTGTGATTATTTTTACTTGAGAGTTGGCAATCCTGGTTTGTAGTCCTTCAGAAGTTGGAGCTAGAGTTTCAGATTTGGCAGTCTCTAGCGTCTGAGTATAGTTCTAGTTTATATTGTATGTTTTTATCCATAATATTATTTAATTGAGTGAAGAATATTGGAAGTCCAGGGGCAAGGATTAATGTAGGATTTGAGTTTGGAAGATCATGAATTGGATAAAGTTTGCATGTATGAAAAAACGCAGAAATTCTGGGTCCTCAAAAGTAGTATTGTTATTTTATATTTTCTGGACTCAGACTTCTTTCTTCCAAGCTGTGTAATTGTATTATCTTCAAGATCTACAACAATGAGGATTTCCAAAACCCTAGATAGAAGTTCCAGCATCTAACAATCATTTTTCTTAAAACCTTACATAATTTTATCCATATTTTTTTAGTTTCTATATTTTTGCAATCTATCCTTCATATATTCCTTTCTTTATCTGGTGAAAATTTGTTGAGCATATAGTATTCAGGTACTGTTCTAGAGTTTAGATGCACAACCTTTAAATATATGCCCTCAAAATTCTTATATTCTATCAGGGAGGAGGTAGTCAAATGTTTGAACAAAGTGTAAAAAATTTCAAAACTATCCTTCAACCTTTACTTGAAAATAGTAATACCCAGTTATTTTATCTCTGTGTGCCCCAGAGTAGGAGACAAAGGATCACAGTTTGGATAAAGAACTCCCAAAGTCTAATGAGCAAGTAATTATTTCTCTATTTACCTGGTAGGAAGTTCTGCTCTGATGGTTGAGATTGAGCACAAATTTCTAAATGACTGATTTCTCCGTAGACAACAAATTTAGTTTCTTTCTTTTAAGTGAAAGAAATGATAGTTTCAGTTAAAAACACATACTGTGTTTTTTAAAATTTCAGTTAGTGCCATATTGCCCTGCATATATTTCTCTGTGTTAATTTTTGAATGCAGATTAAAAAGCCTTCTTTTTAACCTTAAAGAGAATCTTTTACTAATGATTTCCAACTTAAAAATCAATTCCAACTTAATAATCTTCTAAATATATCCATTAGAAAGTTCAATTGCATTCATGATTAAATCAATTTGATGTTCTTATTCTAAAGATCTTTGCTATTTTTTAACATAGAGGGTTTTGTCTTAAACACTAATTTTTAGCATACCCCTTTTCTGAAATATTTTAATTTTCAAAACATCAGATAGTAATGCAAAGATTTTCAGGATCAAGCAAAATATGTACTATATTATATCCTTTGGATAAATTGAGATGCACTTTCTTTACATAATTGTCTTGTATAATATTTAAAGAATATTTTTATTCAAGTCTGGTAGCAACAATTTTTGAGTTAAATGAACTGTATTTTAATTTATTTAGTAGTATAGCTAGGCTAAATCATACACCAGAAAAGACTGCTGGAGAGTTTAAATGACCATGAAGTAGCCTTACTAAGAGATTTTGTGGAAAAGTTTACAAAGTTTATCATTTTACAAATGTATACCCATTAGGTCTCCACATCATTGAAGGTGAGCATCACTAAGAATGGGTGACTTCCTATGCACTTGACATATGGTCCCATCTCCTTAGTAGTTACTCCAGACTGCACTCTTCAACACTTTGCTACTTGGAACAGACTAACTTATGTGTCATCACTGATATCACTGAAAACTCACTTCCTAAAAAGCATTCTGTCATTCCATTCTATTGCTTGGGCAGAATTTTACTTCTCTGACAGTTGATGAACCACAGAAAAACAAAGAGACATTTCTGTTTCTTCCAACATCTTCCTTGGAAGAAGGTGCTCTTGGAGCCAGGAATGCTGGGGACACTATACCTGAAAGGACCCTTCTTGTCTTTTCTTTACAACCTCAGTTTTACAAAGATCACATGATTATATACCTATCAAAAATATACGGAGAATGTCAATATATTGACATTTTCCCCCCAGATTACATGTTGTTAAATTTGGCTCATTTTTCATGCCTGTCAGAATCTTTCAAAATTTGGATTTCGTCATTCAGCTTACTCAGTTATTCCTTATAGCCTATATACCAACATGGTCAGTGTTTCAACTAGTGTCTTCTTCTAAATGCTTGTTGTATAGATTGTGTATTGCCCATTGGTATGATTTTGAAAATCTCCATCCAAGTTGACATAAATAACATTATCTGGTATATTCTTTGTATATGGTCATTCAAAGTGAATAATAATATATAAATTTGTGTCATAAATCCACCCCTTGTACTATTGTCTGTTTCCTACTGTTTTATCTGAACCACATAAATATCATCCACTAAGTCATTAATTGTACAAGTAAGACAGGTTGTCCTTAACTAAGCAAAATCCAGTTGTTAATACTACATACTTGTCTATCAGGATAGAAACCCAGCAGAAAATATTTATATAGGATCATTCCAATAAACACAAATCAATAAAACATAAATTTATTGGTACCTTATTGTTAGTTTTATACTTTTTAAAATATGGCATTGTTATTATAATACTTAGTGGAAACATTGGATACATTGTTTTAATTTAAGACATATTGTACTTTGATCTTCTGATTTGATGTGTGGGGTTTTTTTTTAATCCCATTTTAAATTTTAGTCTATTTCATTATTAGGAGCTCTTATTCATTAACCATAAAGTGCATTAGATATATAAAACAAAAGGGGTTGAAATTAACTTAGTAGTTCTTTTATTTCAGTTCCTTGGGGATTTTATACAATAATTTTTCCTAAGGTCACCCTGTGATGTTGTCATAGTTCTATAAAAAGGCTAAAGCTGGGGCGCCTGGGTGGCTCAGTTTTTAAGCATCTGCCTTCAGCTCAGGGCATGATCCTAGGGTGCTGGGAGCCTGCTTCTTCCTCTCCCACTCCCCCTGCTTGTGTTCCCTCTCTTGCTGGCTGTCTCTCTCTGTCAAATAAATAAATAAAATCTTAAAAAAAAAAAGGCTAAAGCTGAGATATCAATTTATGGTTGCCAAAATAAGTACCATTCATAACAAGTGTATTTTTCTTTATTCTTTGTGAGGTTAGAAGAAAAAAGCCTGGGTAAAAGTGAGCATTGAACAATGCCTACTTATTTCACTAACAGATCTATACTGATATGCCTGTATTCGTGTCAAATTTATGAGTTAAAATTACAATTTATTTGTTAGAAGGGGAATTATTTATTAATGGAGATAAAAATGAACTTGACTCCCTGAAACAAATCCTAATATTGCTACCCAATTCTGGGCATACATTTGTAATCCTTCTGCCATTGAGTCAGGAAAAAAAAAAGAAAAGAAAAAAGAAAAGAAAAGGAATTGAGGAGGTCAAAAATAAGAAATGAATAGGGAGGAATAACAAATTAAGACTGGCATTTAAATTTCTTTTAATTTTAGAAATGGGTGTTAGTAAAGAAGTATCTATCTATCTCTCTGCCCACCTATCTATCTGTCCATCCAACCACTGGATACATGTTTTCCCCATTATCATTTCTCTAAAAAATTCCTTCTAAATGCATTATCACTGGACTTTATTCCTAACTATTAGAGAATAAAAAGGATCTCTGAGAATATCTATCTGACATTTTTTTTTTTTGCGTATGTTTGTCTAAACATGAAAACAAAGAGAGGTGCTACAAATATGGTCTTATTTTAAAATCTTAAAGATAGTCATGTAAGATAGAAATGGACTGACCTCAATTTGTAATGACAAATTGAATATATTAACAATTGAAATAGCAACTAGCATGTAGTAAGAGTTTACTCAGTAACTGTCAATTTGCTGTATTTTATATTATTTTTATGTCTGAGAAAGCTGCAGCCTCAGGAGGTTAAACATCTTTTCCAAATACTCATCACTGTAATTAAGGCTACAGTGATCTTTTATTATCCATATGCAAGAAGGCTGCACTTTTTCCTCATTACTAATGATTTTCTTGAATGAAAGGGACACTTAAATACTACAAAGCAGTAACTTTGTTGAAATAAATTATTACAAATGTATACTACTCTGTTTGGGGTTTGTGTATTCACCCTCTTTTGGCCTCCTTTAAGGAGGGACCTGAATATCCACTCTTTGAAAAAATATCATTCGAGCACTCATTCTAAGGCAAGCATTTTGATATGTGCACAGAAACCATATAGAAGACAAGATCCTCCTTTAAAGAACTTAAGATTCTAGTAAAAAGTGCAGAAATGTAAACACATAATTGTATTATGAGCTTTATAAAAGGGGTTCTTTATTACAGACTTGGGGGATTCCAGAGGAATAAATTATTAACCATGCCTGGGTTGATCAGAAAAGACTTCACAAGTGAAGACATTTTTGCGCTAGAACTGGAAAGTAGGTAGAAGTTCCACAAGCAGCTGAGGAGCAATACCGGCTTTCTAAGCAAAAGGAAAGGTGAGCCGTAATGCTAAGGCAGGCAGGACTCACGGGTAGGTTTTGGAAATTGTAAAGATTTAACATGACTAGACTGGACTGAACTAGAACTGCAGTGATACTAGGGTTTCAGGAAAGCTCAGCTAGTGAAGCGAACAGAAAACATGCCAGGCTTATACATTTTATTCTAGATTTAATGGAAGGGCCCTGAAGGGCTTGAATATGGAGAAGTCAATGTCATATTTACCTTTGAGCCTCCCTACCTTCCCCCAAGGAAGAGTAGAGAGGATACAAAAAAAAAAAAAAAAAAAAAAAAAAGATGTTCAGTGAAGATATTCAACACTTTCCAACACTGCACAAAACAATCTGCTCTTACTCGGTGATGAGTCTAACGATGTGCAGATTAAATTCGGGTTTAAGAAAATGCCAATTTAAAAAGTTAAATAGTACTGTGTTTTGTTACTTATAATTCCCAAATGGGTTACAAGAGAAGTTTTATATAACTTAACAAGTTACCAGGATGCTAGGCTACTATTCTTTCAATCTGAAGATCGTTCTTAAATACCGGGAGCCTTGTGAGTTTTTTCTACTGGCAGGATATTTCTTTTTCCTTCCTTCCTTCTTTTTTCTTTTTTTTTTTTTTTTAACATTTCCTATCATTCTGTTCTAAGGCACCTTCCCCCTCTCGCAGCTGCCACAGTGCTCCCCTCAGCACCACGCCTTGTTTTGCTTCTCCCCATCTCAGTAGTTTCATACCTGAGGCTAATTTGTACTTCTCTCCTGTAGTTAAACCAGCTGTTTTGTAATAGCATTGTTGATTTCTCTGAATGGATGGTACAGAGAGCAGTCTTTTACATTATCATAACATTTGCAAGACCTGAGCCCTAAGGGAGCTGAGAAAATCTACAGGATAAGAGAACATAAAATGTTTCTCTAATTTCAAAATGTTTTAGTAACGTGGAAATGCAATAGTAAGAAATAATGGTGGTCACTTTCTTATTACTGATTCTGAAGAGCAGTGGTTGGTAGAGTCCGATTAAAAAAAAAAAAGAATTTTGGTCCATCAGGGTTGTACATGTGTTTATATCCCAGAACCACTGGGCAGATGAAGGAAAGACTGGGAAGTGGTAAAGTCAAGCTTTAGCTGCTTGAACACGAAGGTACCTGTTTTTATAATCAGCGTAATAGGTTAGGAGTAAACAGATTATATCCCATTTGCATTTCTTCATTTATAAAATCCATATTTTTCAGCTATATGTAACACTTTTGAGCTACATATAAAACCCTAGGCATTTTTACAATATCATCTTTTATTAGAAGGAATGACTAACATTCAGGGTAAGTTGACAATTACTACATTGATTTTCTCAAGTGTCTTTCAAAAAATTAAGAATGAGAAGACTTTTGTTCTAGGCCTTAAATGACGTAATTTTGTATTATATACTGTCTCTAATATAAAAGTTGATATGGTATGGTAATTGTTATATTATCCAACAAAGTTAGTCCATTTAATTGGAAACATTATTACACATAAACCACTATTTTTGTTTATTTTATCTCTATCACTATTTTTGACTAAGTATCAAAATGAAATATACTCCTCTTGAGTTCATGAAATGGTACAGTAAGCTCTTTTCTATCATGATTGATGAGTTACTGCAAGCTGCTGCCCATCTCCTAGCATATGTTCCCGATGTTAAATATTATGAGCAATCTCTAGCACTTATAACACGAGTCAGTGTTTTAGAAAGAGACCATTATGAAATTTTAGAGAGGAAACCCAAAACTGAGGACAGATTTCACGTTTCATATTTAAAAGTTACTATCTTCTGTTAGCAAATTAGATTGTGAAAAAAAATCATACAGCTAATATTTTCTTTGTAATAAGTTGTGTTGAAGAATGGGATCAAAGTTCTCCAACAAGTCATTTGTGCTTGAACAGTCAGATCTGTTACACGTGTAGGTGGGGGGTCACTAACTACCATAAGCTTTCTTTCTCTAGAGCTTATAGGATTTTCAGCTGGTATAAGAAAAGCTCAAAAGCAAAAAGAGCAAACCCTCCTCATTTAGATTCCATAAGAACTTGTGTAGATTGGCACATGCCAATATTAACACAATCCTTTGCCTTCCTTTAAAATTTTTATATTTTCAAGGAAATGAATGTAGACTAGCCTAGTAATTCCTCTGCAATATTTCTCAAACTTTTGTATGTATCAATCATGTGCAGAGCTCCTTAAAACAGTTTATTGGGTCCAACCCTAGAGTTTCTGACTCAATAAGTCTAGGATGGCGCCTGATTATTTGCATTTCTATCAAGTTATAAGATAATGTTCATGTTGCTCATACAGAAACCTTTTTGGGAAGCAAGTTTATTACACACAGAAAATAGAGAAAAATTAATTTGACCATGAAAAGTATGGTGAAACTTGACAGTGAGACATATTTTCCATTTATGTTTTATGTTTCATACTTTTTAAAAAAAATATTTAATGGCAGATATCATGTGTATAGACTGAGACCGAGGCAGGTACAACTGATTCTGGAAATAGGCTTGTTTCTTCTGTCAAGCTGTTCCCATTGGTGTTTATCCAGCTGGGAGATGATCTAGGTTTGTTGTTGCGATGGTTGCGATCAGTGTCCCACATGCTTCACTCATCTCTAGCCATTTCTAGTGCTTAGGCCTGGAGTTCTAGGTGGTTTTTCCTCAATCTTCATGTTTTCCCTTCAGCTTTTAGCTTTTCTCTATGCCAATGCCAGCCACAGAAGGCCTTACTGCCCATGATATTTTTTATCAATCATAGTGTATCATACTCAATTTAGTGTAATTCTTATTTCAAGTGCTATTATTTTTTTTAAGATTTTTTTTATTTATTTATTTGACAGAGATAGAGACAGCCAGCGAGAGAGGGAACACAAGCAGGGGGAGTGGGAGAGGAAGAAGCAGGCTCATGGCAGAGGAGCCTGATGTGGGACTCGATCCCAGAACGCCGGGATCACTCCCTGAGCCAAAGGCAGACGCTTAACCGCTGTGCCACCCAGGCGCCCCTCAAGTGCTATTTTAACAGTATATATTTTTTAAGATTTTATTTATTTATTTATTTATTTATTTATTTATTTATTTACTTGAGAGAGAGAGAGAGCAAGTGGCGGGGAGGGGCAGGGAGAGAAGCAGACTCCTCACAGAGTAGGGAGCTGCAACACGGGACTCCATCCCAGAACACTGGGATCATGACCTGAGCCAAAGGCAGATGCTTAGCCGACTGAGCCACCCAAGTGCCCTTATTTAACAGTATATTTTAAACCTTTACAGACAAATAAGTAGTTTTAAGTCACGTTCTGTTACTCGTTTCTAATTTTATTACATCAGAGTGAGAATATACAGTTTTTTATAATACTGATTATGGCAATATATTAGGCTTCCTTGTTAACTTGGCACATATTTGATTTTTGCGAATGTTTTGTGTTTGCTCAAGAAAAAATTGTATTTTTGGTTGTTAGGTTTATAGTTCTCCTGATGATTATTAGTTTAAGCAAATTTATCATATTATTTAATTTCCTATATTTTTGCTATTTTTTCTTTTTATGTCAGCTTTTGAGAAGGATTTATTAAAAGTCCAGTATAGTTTTTGATTTCTGTAAATCTCTCCAGTTCTCTCAGTTTTTAATTTTTCGTAAGATTTTATTTATTTATTTGGGATAGAGAGAGGATAAATGAGAGAGAAAGAGAGAGAGAGAACAAGCCTGGGGAGAGGCACAGGGAGAAGGAGAAGCAGTCTCCCCACTGAGCAGGAAGCCTGGTGCAGGACTAGATCCCAGGACCCCCCGGGATCATAATCTGAGAGGAAGGCGCCCACTTAACTGACTGAGCCACCTAGGTGCCCCTCTCTCAGTTGTTTTATACATTTTGAACCTATATTGTTGAGTTTATATATGCTCACAGTCTATATTTTGTGTTATTTTGCCCCCCTTTCTAGTATTTAACACCTAAATTTACCTTGTGATTACTTTCAACTTAATTTTGACTCAGTTGATAGAACATATACTACCCCAGTTATCTTTTTAAAGCAAAATTGACAGATCTTTTTCAATCTTTCACTTTCAAGATTTCTTCACATTATAGGTTTAAATGTGGCTATTGTAGATAACATGTGGCTAACATTTTTCTGTAATTCAGCTTATACATAGCCCTTCTTTTCTCTGATCTCTTCAGTATTTTATATTTATTGTAAATATAACTATACCAATAATTATTTCTATTCTACTATTTTGTGTTGCTTATTTATAATGAATTTTTCCTTTCTTTTATGTCTTTCACTCTATGTTTGGAATATTCTTCTGGTTTTAAAGCCAAATGTTCTCTTTCTTCTCTGCTGTGGGCTATCATTACTAAATAAAAGCCACAAGTGTGAGAATTTTCTTGTGTCTGTGTGAAACTTTCCCCTGCCTGTGTATCCTGTCTGAATAAGAAAAGAACTTTGGCCTGCAGTCATCTCTGATCTCTTCTCTTCTCATAGCCATTCTCGTATTATTTCTTTTTCTCTTAGACTTATTTATTGCTATTTTATTACTAGAATACAAGCTTTTGCTTCCTTCCTCTCTCCCTTCTTTCCTTCCTTCCTTCCTTCTTTCCTTCCTTCCTTTTCCAAAAAGAGTCATCGTGTATTAAATTTTCTCAGATCTTGTATGCCTTTGATATTTATATATTTATTTTAACTACATATGATTCTCTTTCTGGTTGTACAATTAAAGGTCTTTCCTGATTCTTCTTCTTCCACCTCTCTTTAATATAAAGAAATCTTATGTTAATCAGACTCTTACTCTGTTGAGGTTATATTTTCTCTGGAAGAAATTAGATTGTTTCTTGACTTTGATGTTTTCAAATTCACTATCTTCTTTTTGTTCATGATCTGTGTCCTTGCATTCTGAATACTACAATATTTTTTCTATTTTGAAAAATCCTCTAGGCTTCCACTGATAGAGTATGGATTTCCTTCTTAGTGCTGGTACATCTTAGATGTTTTGTCTTTTTCCATATGAGTTTGTTTTATTCCCTTAGAACTTTGCTTGTACTAGTGATAGTTACATTAGGGTAGGGGGCAGAGCCTGGGTTTCAACCCTTCTGGATTCTTTTTTGAGGTTGGGAAGTGAACGTTGTGCCTTAAGACTGAGAGCCTCAAGTTTTGCTGTTTGGGCTTAACCACTTCTTATTTTACATTCCAGGCATCCCTATGCCCTAAGGAAACTAATGTATTTTCATTCCAGGCACCACTTTCATCATTCCCATATAGGCACCTTTTAAATTAATTTCCTTACTTGACATGGAGAAGAGGGGAAAGAGAATTCTCAGAGATCTGCTAGATTAGGGTCTTGATAGAGGATAAAGACACTGCATAAATNTTTATTTGACAGAGAGAGAGACAGCCAGCGAGAGAGGGAACACAAGCAGGGGGAGTGGGAGAGGAAGAAGCAGGCTCATAGCAGAAGAGCCTGATGTGGGGCTCGATCCCACAACGCCGGGATCACGCCCTGAGCCGAAGGCAGACGCTTAACCGCTGTGCCACCCAGGCACCCCTAATTTCCTTATTCTTGACATGGAGAAGAGGGGAAAGAGAATTCTCAGAGATCTGCTAGATTAGGGGTCTTGATAGAGGATAAAGACACTGCATAAACTTTGGTTCTGTTAGGAAAATGTAAAGGTCAGTATAAAAATGAAAGTTTAGATAAAATTTTATTTCCCAAGAAGGTGGTAAGCTGGCATCAGTTGCTGGTTCTGTCTCCCTGAGATGCAACACGCATGACAGAGTATTATGATTCTCCAGGCTATGGTGAATAATTTACTAAAACTCTGAGGATACCTTGGGAAGATAGAAGCTGGTTGGATACCAGGGAACAGAAGCAAAGGAACTATCCTGGAACACATGGTTGGAGGTCATAGATGTAGGGTAGGTAGGAGAGAGATTATTCTTTTAAATTCAATCCACCCTTCTCTCCTNAGTATTATGATTCTCCAGGCTATGGTGAATAATTTACTAAAACTCTGAGGATACCTTGGGAAGATAGAAGCTGGTTGGATACCAGGGAACAGAAGCAAAGGAACTATCCTGGAACACATGGTTGGAGGTCATAGATGTAGGGTAGGTAGGAGAGAGATTATTCTTTTAAATTCAATACACCCCTCTCTCCTGTGTCCCTTCAGTGACCCCTCCCATGAATCCCCCCAACCCTCATCCCCTCTATCAGTGTCCTGGGCAAATCGTTGTCCAACCAGCTAGAAAGGAGTGTCTCAAGTAAGGAGACAATAGCAATAAATCTAGGTGGGCTGACAGGTAGTCCTCTAATTGTTTCCTCCTCCCAATTTACCCAATCTAGGGCTAAACAATTATATGAAAATGTCTTCTGGCACCTGTTCTTGATGTCATCTTAGCTTAATGTCTTGTGTAAATTAAATGACTTTTCTTCTCTGGAAGACTTTTCACTCTTTCTCTGAAGTTCTGAAGTTCCATTATGACATGTATTTGTTTGTATTTATTCTACCCCAAATTTGATGTTTGATTTTTGTATGAGTACTCTTGTGTTCCTTCGGTTCAGATAATTCTTGCCATGATCTTTTTAAATATTCCCTTCATTTTAGTCTTCTCCCATTCCCTAGTTCTGAAATTCTATTCAGATATATGCTTAATCTGTCCCAAATTTTCACTCAGTTATCTTATGGAGCTATAAAACTCTTCTTACGTGATCAAAGACACTAGGTGATCTATTGGATCTGTATTTTTCATGGATGTATGACCCCTGGGCTGGATTCCTGTGCTTTCTAGGTATGTTGCCCAATTATCTCCTTGTTTCTGCTTTTCTCTGCCACCTTAGGAATTCTCTTCCCTTCTACATTCTATATTCTATTTCTTGCACCCTTGGCTTTTATCTTTCTTTCTTTATTGATTTTGTGGGCATGTCATCAAGCAGCACACTTATAAAAGGTGCATTAAATGATTGAAAATACCTTAAATTTATGCACAAGTTTGACTGATAGTTTCACTAAGCTTCTGGGTTGAAAATTATTTTCCTTTAGTGTTTAAAACATCACGCCATTGTCTTTAATTTCTAGTGTTGCCCTTTAGAAGTGGGATGACATCTCAATTATTGCTTTGTTATGTATGCATCCTATTTTTCNGATCTATTGGATCTGTATTTTTCATGGATGTATGACCCCTGGGCTGGATTCCTGTGCTTTCTAGGTATGTTGCCCAATTATCTCCTTGTTTCTGCTTTTCTCTGCCACCTTAGGAATTCTCTTCCCTTCTACATTCTATATTCTATTTCTTGCACCCTTGGCTTTTATCTTTCTTTCTTTATTGATTTTGTGGGCATGTCATCAAGCAGCACANTCTAGGTATGTTGCCCAATTATCTCCTTGTTTCTGCTTTTCTCTGCCACCTTAGGAATTCTCTTCCCTTCTATATTCTATATTCTATTTCTTGCACCTGGGCTTTTATCTTTCTTTCTTTCTTGATTTTGTGGACATGTCATCAAGCAGCACGCTTATAAAAGGTGCATTAAATGATTGAAAATACCTTAAATTTATGCACAAGTTTGACTGATAGTTTCACTAAGCTTCTGGGTTGAAAATTATTTTCCTTTAGTGTTTAAAACATCACGCCATTGTCTTTAATTTCTAGTGTTGCCGTTTAGAAGTGGGATGACATCTCAATTATTGCTTTGTTATGTATGCATCCTATTTTTACTTTTTCAAAATTTTGAGAATATTTATCCATGATGTTCTGAAAACTCTGTGATAATATGCTTTGATGTAGAACTTGTTTTCATTCATTGTGCTGGGAAAATAATGGTGCTGTCATTATGAAAATTCTTACTGACCCTGGTGTTTATTTTTCATTTCTTTTTCTTCTTTCCCTTTCTTTTCTTTTTTTTTTTTTACAGCATATGTCTTTAGCTACATATATTGTGAAGCGATTATCAGAATAAATTTAATGTCTATCATCACATATAGACACACACACAAAAAAAGAAAAAAAATGTTTTTTTCCTTGTGATGAGAAATTTTAGTACTCTCTAGCAACTTTCAAATATACCATACAGCACCGTTAACTTTAGTCATCATATTGTACATTATGTCTACAGTACTTATTTTATAACTGGAAATTTGTATCTTTTTACTGCCTTCATTCAATTCCTCCACCTCCCACATCTGGTAACCACAAATCTGATCTCTTTTTCTATGTGCTTTCTATGTTTTTGTTTTAGATTCTATGTGTGAGAGACATCATACAGTATGTGCCTTTCTCTGTCTGACTTATTTCAGTTAACATAATGCCCTTGAGGTCCATCCATGTTGTCATAAATGATAGGGTATTCTTTTTTATGGCTGAATAGTGTGTATGTTTATGAATATATATATATCATATTATATTATTGCATATACAATATTTTCTTTATTCGTTTGTTGGTGGACATTTAGGTTGTTTCCATGACTTGGTTATTTTAATAATGCTGCAATAAACACAGGTGCAGATATCTTTTCGATATAGTGATTTCATTAATTTGAATAAATACTCAAAGTGGAGTCTCCAGTTTTCATTTCTAAATCATTGAGATATTTATTTTGATTATTTTTTAATTTTAATATTTTAAAAATTATTTATTATTACTGTGTTTTAGGATTCAAGGCCGTGGCTTAATCTATAATGTTATAGGACCATCATAACCATAAGTCATTCTATTTGGTCTCCATATTAAGTTTCCTACCTCAAACGTTAATTGTTATATTTCTGATACCTGAATCTGATTATGTAATTCCTATGCTTGACTCATTTTGAAGATTTAGAAAGTTGGCAAATTCCAAATTTCTTTGCATAGATGACAAAAAACAATTCCTTAACATAGAAGACCCCTTATGAGATAACCGTGCTTAGCTCTTTTCTTCTTATGTAACTCAGTTTTTCCCACAGACGTATTGAACTATTAGTCGTACCTGAATTTTTGATGCTACTTTACAAATCACTGCCTCTCCACATTCTGCTCCCCTACACTGTACTTTCTAGATTTTGTCCAGCGAACTCCTGCTCATCAGGAGGATTTAACTAAAGCATTGCTTCCTGTAAAGTGTGATTTGACTCTTTTAACAAGCTTCCTAATAACCTGTATGCACATCTATACTTTTTGAGGACTTTAACTTTGTCTTAAGTAGTACCTACATCATAGTAAACTGCTGTCTTTAATGAGTGCTTTTTGAGACTAAAAAAAAAAAAAAAAGCGATGTTTGTAAAATGAAATAAACATCAGTTTGCAAGTATATTTAATTGATACTGGATCCAAGTGGAAAAAACTCTTTACCAAGGTTATAAAATTATGAAAAATAATAAAAGTTGAAAAATGCTTCATCATATCATCTTGCTTTAAAGGTTGTCTTATGGAATAAAGGAAAATAGATATTAAAACCACCAAAAAGCTCTTATGCATACTAATTCCTAGGATTTTTTTTCAAATCCCAGTGAAATTGTAATTTCCCTCCCAAAAGGTGTGCTTCATTTGAACAGTATTGGCTTTCTAGAATAGAAATATGAGGGAAAATATAAGAACTTTTAAAAAATTAGAAATAAAGAAGAATCTGTATTGCATTTTTCAATATAAAGAATCCTGAACTCTTACATATGCACAATAACGTATCCTTATTTACTTATTAAATAGTTATTTACTTACTATTAATTATTTCAATTATTTTTCTACTTGCTATAATTTCAGGATTTTGTTAGTATTCAATAAGACAAAATTTTCTTTAAACTTGTGTATAATGACATTATTTCATACAGATTTTTACTTTTTGAGAAGAAAAATCTAGATAGCCCCTTTTGTTTTCTTTTTTGCTAAAATTCCATCCTTCTCCGCCTTTTTTTCTAATAAGTATACTCAGATTTGACTGGTGACTTAATCCTCCTTCACTGGACACTATTGTACATAGGGTTCATGGATACTAACACTCACAGTAAAAAATAAAAATAGAAATAAGTTGCCCCAAAATTTAAAAACAGAATGATTATAGGGTTGTCTGGGTCAGTTGGTTAAGCGTCTGACTCTTGGTTTCAGCTCAGATCATGGTCTCGGGTCCTGGGATCAAGTCTAACATTGGGTTCTAAGCTCAGTGCAGAGTCTCCTTGAGATTCTCTCTGCCTCTCACCCCACCCCTCGCAACCGCCCTTGCTCAAATGTGCCTGAGTTTCCCCTTTCCCTCTTTCTCTCTCAAAATAAATAAAATCTTAAAAACAGAGAGAGAATGATTGTAGTTAAAAACATAGTCCCTCACATTATCATTAGGCCAGTTTGTCTAGATTGGGACTAGCTGGGGGACACATGGACAGCATTACAGTAGAGAAAGACTTAAACCTGAAATGATCTAGGTATTTTAGGAAAAGGAAAGCAGGAAATATTGAGGCAGCTATGCCATAGTGGAGGCTCCTTGTATGGACATAGTGACCTTGTTAGAAATAGGAAACCCTCCAGAATTCAGCCTCTGGTACTGGCCTGTTCTTCCAATTAACTCAATCTGAATTGCTTAGTTGGCTCTGAGCCAGCTTCTTGCTAAGTTGCTAAAAGTGAATGAAGGAAACAAGACTTAATTGCATTTATCTCTCGTAAGATAACAGTGTTCATAGATTTGTCAAACAAGTTGTTAAATCTTTTTAAATCTTGGGCATAAACCATGCAAGAACCTCTACACTTATAACAAATATATATATGAAGTCCTTAATATGTTCTAGTCATATGTTAGAGCTAGGAACTAAGGGTATAGCATAGCATGAAGCAAAACAGACAAAATCCCTGTCATTATGAAGCCTACATTCTCCTAAAGGGAAGCAGCATGAATATTGATTAATTAATGCATGACTACAGGAATAATTAGTAAACCAAGAAAAATAATGTTGTAAAAATTGCTTTACACATAATTAAAATTAGGCAATGTGAAAAAAATATTACTGGGTAACTACTTGGTTAAGTGGTATACCAAAGACTACTGGTAATTACCACTATTCATATTTTCTCTTCATTCCGGAGAAACCACTAAGCCACATTTCCCAGCCTTTCTTTTCTGTAATGTGACCATGGGACTGAATTCTAGCCAAAGGAATACGGAGAAAAACTAATGAAATCTACCTTGGACCTGGCCCATAAGAAGATCCTGTGTAATCCTCCAAAAACTGTCTTCCCTAAAGGTGATATAGGCCAGATGCAGAGGCTTTAAGGGGGGAATCTTCAAGCCCCATAGGACATTGGTGCCACTAAATAAAAGAAACCCCTGGAAACTGCATGGTGCAGAGCAAGTCCCCCTACCACATATGTGCATGCACACACACACACCACACTGAGTAAAATTGAACTATATATCAGTGAGAAATCAACCATTGTGTGTGTGTGTGTGTGTGTGTGTGTGTGAGATAAGTCTGAGATTTTGGAATTATTTGTTATGTCAGATAGTTATACAAAGATATAAATTAAAATGAATAAGAGGAGTCATCCATGTATAAATCAGGGGCTTTCAAGGGGTATCTCGGTCAATCTATGTAAAGAAGACCAGTGAAGTAACCTGGTAGGCAATAAATTCAGAGAACTAGTGGGATTATATCACAGAATATGATTTTATTCCAAATATGACATGAGATCATTGGGTTTTAAATAAGAGAGTGATACTACAAATACTATTTCTAAATTGTCTTTTTTTTTTCTTGTCTTGTGAAGAGAAGTAAATTGTTAAGATACAGAATGGAGAACTATTCAGGAGGCTATGATAATAGTCCAAGCGAGAAACGAGATAGTTTGATCTGGGTGTCCTTAGTACAGACTTAAAAAAGTGAATGGGTTTTAAGTTTTAAAAGTATAATCAACAGTAATTTGCTGTTGGATTGGATGTATATCCTAGATTTTTGGCTTGGCCAACTAGTTGGAGAAAGACTAAAGAAAGATCTAGTTGAGAACGGGAAGAATTTAAACATTCTGTGTTTCACATAAGTTTTAAATGCTTATTGCTCATGCATGTGAAGATGCAAGTAGGCAACTGAATAAAGTATCTTAAGCTGAGGAGAAGACAGGGCTATAGAGAAGTATTTGGGATTTTGTGACATGTGGAGTAACTGATGAGAAAGAGAATGAGTTCATGGGTGTGGAGCATGTAGATGGTGAAAAGGACAGAGATAAGCTCAGGAGGCACTTCAACACTTAGAAGTCAAGCCAGCAAGAGATCTTGAAAAGGACTATCCAGTAAGTCAGGAAGAACATTTCCTATGGAAAAATAGAGAAAACATGTTTTGAGAAAGAGGGTATGGTCACCAAGCCTTAATGATTCTCAGAAGCTAAGTAAGGCAAAATCAGAGAGGTTACCATCAGAGCTGACGAGGATAGAGATTAATGGTATTTTTGGCAACAGTGATTTCTTCAGTTATTGGTCCCTAGACAATAGAGTGGGTTAGAATGGGAGAGTGGGAAAGAATGCTATGTGAGGACATATGAACTGCAACAGTAACCTGCTCCCTTTAAGAAGTGTTGACATGAAAGATAGTAAGGAAGTGGTAGCTGGTGGTAGAATGATGACAAAAGTGTATAGAATTTTTTTTTGGGGGGTGGCTATTCTAAAGCATGTCTGTATGTTGAAGAGAATATGGGCACATGTAGAAATTAGGGGAGAAATACCCTGGAGAGAGTAAAATTTTCAGAGTTTAGTCTTGGAGAAAGTGAGAGGGATGGTTGATAGAGTGCAGATGGGTGGTTTAACTTCTGATGGGGACAGGGCACTTTGTCCTACTGTAATAGGAATAAAGAACAAAATTACAAATGATTTAACCAAATAGGTGTCAGCTGAACAGATATTTCTATTTACTACTATCCAGATTCAGGAAGCTTCTCTGGGTCTTCCTTTATGAAGCCTCATTCCTTACTTTAAATCTGTGAATTACCCTACATCCTCCCAATAAATTCCCTTTTACTCTAGTTAACTGGAGTAATTTTCTTTGACTTAATACAGAAAACCTTAAATGATAAAATAAGTCAGTGCTATGCAAAGAAAGCCATCTTGATGAAAATTTGGGAACCATTAAGTAGAAAGATCTCTCTATCCTAAAATATCTTCTCGAGCTTCTCCATGTCATGGCAGAGATCCCAGCAACAGAGAATACTCATCATGGTCTTAAGGACTATGTGGTTGCAGAGAGCTTGTCACTGGTGTGCACTGTAGGAGACAGTGTCCGGTGAGCAGATGTGAAGCAATGAACTAGTTATCTCTTCCCTCTCCCTATTTCAATAAGTAAGAAATAGTTGTCAGCCGTTACTTGGTCTCTTCTGACAAGGATAAATGTTATTTTGCATAGAAAAACATTGTCTGCAATCATGGTTGATGTTTCAAAGTAGAAAAGTGTCAGGGAGGTGGATTTATCTAGGGCACTGGCTTTCCCATTCCTTTAGCTATGGAACTGATTCAATGAATGCAAACATGCAAAAATATGTTCTGTAAAATTAAAAAGGAGCAGTTTTGCTTGAATTAAGAATGGGTGTCCATAAGTCCTATTTTAGTTAGCCTTTTCTCTCAATCCTACCCATAGTTCTCATAAACCTTGGGCTCTACTGCAGAACACAGTTGGAAAACTACAGATCTCTGCAGTAAAAGAAATTTATCTGTCATTTATCTGTCTGTAAGTCCGTCTACCATCTATTTATATTTATGTATTTTACAAATGCTACCATATATTTTATATGTTACAAAGTAGATTCTTTTAAACATTTCTATACAAATGACAACTGAAAGTACTTAATAATTTTGCTTTTGATCATATAGCTGTGGACTATAATTTGAATGGTTTAAATACATGTTCAGACTTTAAATTAACTAGTACCCACCAGTTCAACAAATTATATAGATCATTATGTGTTAATTGTATTGCTTTTAATTTTATTATTTGTATTATTTTTCTTTTGTGATGATGCAAAGTAGCAGTGTCCAAACAAATGTGCAGGTGCTATTATTGGACTACTTTTCATCTCAGTGATGAATAAAATTGATTCAAGCCTGTCCTTCCTTCTTTGACTGTTCAATGTATGCAGTTCAAATTATGTGCTTATTCAGGTTATGAGTTTCTCAGATAGGGAAGGGAATTATTCAGCAAGAGTACATGAATTCCAGCCTACCAAATTAATTTTTTTCTATAGCTGAAGATGAATACATTTGCATCCTAAGAGAAACCTTTATGTTAGCATGGACACTTATTACATAGTTATTATTTTAAAAAGAGACTATAGAAGTTAAAGGGGTTAAGAATTGCATTCTTAAGAAAATAATTAGCTATGGCATTTATTTAAAAAAGAGCTAAATCAACATGCCCACTCTTATACACAGAACCATTCATCAGAGAACAGATGGTCCCCTAAAAGTGAAACTAAACAGTTCTCGAAACATGACAATCCATTTATCTTAATGTGAACATCCTCTAGCAGATATCAAAAAACAACCGACACAAATTTATAACTTTTGGAATGTATTATACATGCACTTGAAATCCAAGAAAGAATGTTTGCATTTAATAATCTGATTCATATTGGTAAATGGCACATGAAAATATATAGTAAAACAGTGCTTAAATATTTTGATTATATTCAAAACTACATTAGTAGAAAAGATAACATTTACCATCAATATTTCTTTAACCATTGCATTTTGTCGTGTGGCAAAAATTATCTGAAATTCTTTTCTAAGTATCTCTATCTACCTAGATATTCGAAATCTGGGTATCTTTTGTTGGACTGAATACTTTATATTAAATTGAATAATAAATATGTACACATTCTATTTCATCATTTTAATTCATGCATTCATCTCATTTATTCAGCAAACAGTTATTGGATAACTGCTATGAGTTGTACGAGGAAATGGAAATAAATCAATAAATTAGTGATATCTATTTCTGCCCTTAATAATCCAATAGCATAAGAGGGAGAGACAGATCTGTAAATGTATCATAGTAATGAAGTGAAATAAGAGTTTAAAATGTAGTGGGGAGGGGCACCTGGGTGGCACAGCGGTTAAGCGTCTGCCTTCGGCTCAGGGTGTGATCCCGGCGTTATGGGATCGCCCCACAACAGGCTCCTCCGCTAGGAGCCTGCTTCTTCCTCTCCCACTCCCCCTACCTGTGTTCCCTCTCTCGCTGGCTGTCTCTGTCTCTGTTGAATAAATAAATAAAATCTTTAAATAAATATAAATAAATAAATAAATAAATAAATAAATAAATAAATAAATAAAATGTCGTGGGGAATAATATGTTGGAAAAATTAACTAATGTTTCTTGTTGTATTTCTAATTCCTCCTCTCTACCTTCCTTTCCCATCCTCTCTTGCCCTTTTCTCATTCTATAAACTGATCTCATCCTGACTTTTGACATTTAAAGATGTAGGTTCTGAAGAGAGAAGGAAAAAGACTTAAGGACTTTGCAAAGGACTAGGAGTAACCCAACAAAGAAGAGTAGGGTCTAGCTAGAAAAAGATTCTCTGTATTGAGGGGAAGAGGTATTGAGCTGGGAGGGAAATGACAAGATTAGAAGGTGATGGGTCCTTGTGAATGGGTTCTCTTCTTAGTCTCTATGAGGGCTGCTGATCTACTGGAGTAAGGGCAAAGAGATTCTCTAGATACATTCATGAGATTTGAGAGTCAAAGGAAGTTGTACTACCATGTGCCTTGCCTGGGTAGAGCCCTAGAAATGAGTACGTACTAGCCCCCACTAAACAATGATTGTGTGTTGTGCTACGCAGAGAGGCAGGCAGACTCATAGAGAATTCCCAGTAGAATCATGTGATACTGTAGCAATAGTCATCCATTCATTTATTCATTCATTTACTCATTTATTCACTTTTGCATTCATTCAATGAATGTTCCAGAAAATCTTGGAAGTGGAGGTATATGCATTGTGGTGGGCATAATTCTAAAATTACCCCAATGACCTTTAACCTTATGTAATCACCACTGCGAACGTTATTCATGTAACTAACTATGTACATTACATGGGAAAAGGGAGATTATCTGGGTGGGTCTAAACCTAATTGCATGAGAGCTTAAAAACCAGGTTTTATCCATCTGGTAGCAGAAGCAGGAACCAGAGGGATTCTAAGCACGAGAAGGATTTGACAGATGGAGAGGGTCACATGGCAAGGAATGTGGGCAGCCTCTAGAATCTAAGAGAGGCTTCTACTGACCACCAGCAAGGATATGGGGAGTTCAATCCTAATTGCAAGGAACTGAATTTTGCCAACAATCTGAATGAACGTGGAAGCACGTTTCCCCCAGAGCCTCCAGGTAAGAGCCCAGTTTGGTTTACTGATACTTTGATTTTGATTTTATAAGACCCTAAGCAAAGAACACGGCCAAGTCCACCCAGGCTTTCTGACCTACAAAGCTGTGAGATAATAAACGTGTTGTTTTAAGATGCTAAAGTTGTGCTAATTGTGGTAAATTGTTACATAACAATAGAAAACAAATGCAAAACAAATATGTATAATGCAGAGAAAAACCCCTAGCACATGGAGCATAAAATCTAGTGGGAAGGTATAGGTAATAAAGAAAAAAATAGAAGTTCTCATATAAAGTTGAATTATGGTAAGGGGAATAATATGTGGAGAGATGTTGTCATCTAGAGAGCTGACCAAAGTGTACCACATTGATATGGCAATATTTAAGTTAAATATTTCAGGAGGTGAGAAAATTAGCCATAGATATACAGGGCAAGGGAGGCCTGGGAATGGGAAAGTGTAAATTCAAAGGTTCTAAATTAGATTATGTTTGAAGAGAAACAAGAAAGGCAATGTGGCTGGATCAAAGTGGATAAGGAGGAAATCAGGAGCTGAAATCAGAGAAACGTTAGGGAATTAGATCACATGGGGCTTTAGAGACCATTGTCTCAATATGGGCTTTTTCTCTGAGTGATGTTGGAATCCAACTAGATTTTGAAGAGAGGATGACATAATGTGACTTTCTATTCAAAGAGATCACTCCAGCTACTGAGGGAGCAACAGAATGAATGTGATAGTAATATGGAAGGAGCAGCTGTTGGGCTTGATAGTGTCATACATATGGAAACAAGATAAAGCTCACAAGAAACCCAAATACACCTGTAGCAAAGGACTGCATACACTTGTAAAGTTCTCAGAAAATATCTTTGAGGATAAATATCCATCAGAATGCAAACTTTGTGAAGGAAGGTTTTGTATTGTTTTGTTTTGGGCCTACTTTTTAAATTAGGGTATTCCTGGAGCATGCAGTGTAGTTCCACTCTATAATTAGTTGTTGGATGAATGAAGACATATATGAATAAATCACTGATCCCTGAAAACCCCTCATTTATCCACTTTGCCTTCCAACCTGGAAGAAGTTGGATTGTGTGGTGATAGATTGAACACGTGTTTCTGCCCCATTGACATAAACATATATTTAACTCTTTATTCGCTTTTAAAGATGTTATTTTCCCATTATTGTTGGGAACCAACAAAGTCTCTTGAGGATTAGGACAATATATTGTTTATGAGTATAGCCTCAGAGGTTAGCAGACTTCAATGAACCATGTATTTAGTCTTTTGTATAATACCCTCAATTACTATGTGGAACAAACATGTTCATGAGGCCCCTCTTAACACACAAATACTGGTCCTATGGTATACTAGAAGCAAAGGGGAAACAAAAGTAAGCTTTGTAACTGAAGGGATTTTGTCCTCAGTCACAGCTACAACCTGAAAGCCTGGATTGACACAAAGCATGTGCTCAAAGAATGGGGGTGGGGAGGTGGGGAGAGATGATCAGATGAGTACAAAGATCAATGAAAAAGAATCAGAAAAATTGAGTTCCAGTTTCCCACTGACTATCAGTTAAGAAGTTATATTTTAGTTAAGTTAGAAACTCCAGTGTTTGGTGGTTGATTTTTAACATTTGTTCCAGGCCCAGAAAAAGAAGCAGATTGCGCCAGTGTAGTAAATAAATGAGTTTATTCCATTCAACCAGTAGGATTTGCTAATGTGTTACAGATTACTTCATTAATTTCTCTGGGTTCTCCTTGGTAATTATCTGAGTAAATATAGGTGCTTTTTTTTTTTTTTTTTTTGGACAAGAGAAAAATCAAGAATGCTGGATAAAGAAGGCAATCTGAGGAATAAGTAATACAGGAGAAAACCTCTACACAAGAAGGTGATTCTTTTGAGAAATGGTGTTGATAAAAGGAAAATTGGGAACTTTAAGATACATTTTATGTTTACTGAGTGCCTGCAGAAATATCGATCACACATTTTCTCTCTGTGACCTAACCCCCATGTACCACCAGCATTATACCTACTCCTTTCTATTCTTCACCAGTTACCAGTCATCTTCCTAAAAACAGATCTAATTAGATCACCACTCTGCTAATAAAAATGTGAGACTTTTTGCTACTATAGCATTAAATCTAAATTCCTTACAAGGAAATATAAAATTTTTGAAGTTTAGCTTTTCAGATTCATTTGATATCATTGCCAGTCCCTCATCATACACAGTCTATGCTTAAGCCACAGAAATTCTAATAATAAATCTTCGTCTTTTTACATTATATCTCCTCTTTGTGAAATGGCCACTGTCATTCTTTCCCTTAACAATGTCCAATTTATCATCCAAGATCCAGCTGAGACTCACTTTCTCCAGGATACCTTTTCTTATGATCTCGAGTGAATGACCATAGTAGCTCCACCATTGTGTTCCAATGGCACTATTTTAGCAGAAATTGCTAAAGGCTCCCAATAGCCATTGCACCTTTCCTCCCTTAGGCAATGCAACTCTTAAATATTTATCACACGGCCGTATGACTAGCTTCTACCCAGTGGGATATGAAGAGAATTTCTGTGAGCAACTTCTGGATCACATCTTTAAAGGGGTGTTGCTTGACCTCTACTTTCTTTTTTCCCTTCCTGTAGGCTGGAACATGAAAGCAACACCCTAAAGAATGACAGGGCAATGAGATAGATGGAGTCTGGGTTGCTGGTTCCCTTTTTGAAGTGCAGCTTCCCTACACTTAATTGATTGTCTATCAGCTAACACGTTTGTGTGAAAGAAAAAATAAACTCATCTTGTACAGTTTAGTCTTATTTGGTCTGTATAAAGGCGGGGGCAGAGGGAGAGGGAGAGAAGCAGACTCCCTGCTGAGCACGGAGCCCTATGTGGACATGGGTCAATCCCAGGACCCTGAGATCATGACCTGAGCCCAAATCAAGAGTCAGACACTCAACCAGCTGAGCCACCAGGTATCCCTTTAAGATTTTCTTAATAACATTTTCTTTAGCTTACTTTAAAAATACACTGTATAATACATATAATGTACAAAATATGTGTTAATTGACTGTTCATGTTATCTATAAAGCATCCAGTCAACAGTAGGCTAAGGTTTGGGGGAATCAAAATTTATACATGGATTTTCAACTGCGCAGAAAGTGGGTGCCCTGAGCTCCTGTGCTGTTCAAGGGTCAACAGTACATCCGGGCCTAACTAAAATCTTAAAATGGGAACTGGAAAGCTGCCAGAAAGCCAAATAGTTATTCTCTGAAGTTTAATCATTTTTCCTGTTTGTCTTACTCTGATCTCTCTTCATTCTTCTGCGTGGTAGTTAAATGCTTTTTCCTTCTTCACAGACATGGGAGAAGGTAACCTCCCCACACCATTCTAGAGTATAAATTAAAGCAAAATGTCAGAACTAGATCCTTTAAGTCCTAATTCCAAATCATTAAAAGAGAATCTTAGTGGTTGAGCTTGGTTGGGTAAAGTCTTCAATCCTAATCTAATCATGAAGCCAGATTTCTCTCTCTCCCTTTCTTTCTTTCTTTCTTTCTTTCTTTCTTTCTTTCTTTCTTTCTTTCTTTCTTTCTTTCTTTCTTCTTTCTTTCTTTTTCTTTTTTTCAGTAAAAGGAAGTAATTGTGTGTGTGCGTGCATACTGAGCGGTATCTGCTGCAGAAGTCATTTAGATTGCTATTAGAAAGCCTTGCCAAGATTTTACTCATTTTGTTATCCTCAGAGTCTAGTGCACTGCCTGATAAAATAAATGTTGCTGAATGGAGAGTAAATGAATGGAATCCAGAGAGAGCACACTGCTGTACAGCAGCCAGAAGTAAGTATCATCATTTAGAGTGTAGACATAAAAACTTCATGTCTCTTAGAAAAGAAATAAAAGACAGCACAGACAGCATAGAACACAAAGAAGGTATTTTCCAGAAGCAAATATTTCACTGGCAGTTCTTAACAGGTAACCTATAAAACGCAGACAGAATTACCCTGGAGTAATGACATCATTGCATGCAAATCACATCTCCTTGTGTGTGTCCATATTATTATTATTATTTTAATTAAAAAATAAATTTAAAACTATGAACTATCTGCATTTTTGGTTGTGCCAGTTAAAATGTCTCTGCTCCATTGCAACAAAAAACTACATGATAAAATATTTAACTACATACATACATGTGATAGTTCACAAATAATGAATGTTATTATAATTCTACCTTTTTAAAATTTTTTTTCACTTTCTTTGGTCAATGGAATAAAGATCTGAATTAACTGAGGTGGAAAAGCTAATCACCTCATCTATAAAGTCCTCTTTTATTGCTAAAGGTAGGAAGAGATAGAGGATTCATTCTGAGATAAAGACATTCAATCTCACTCATCACACTAAGCATGCCAGAAAAATCACCTTGTGGATGAGCATAACAGATCGAGGATATCAGAGAATGATGGACTTGGGAGATGGGAAGTTGTAGGTTATGTCAGAGCAATCCTGGACAGTGCAAGATAACAAAACAGTGCATCCATACATACTGTTTCCAGTGGGGATAATCATCAGAGAGTTAATCCTTTAGACATTTGGAGATAATTCTATACTTGCAGGGATAGTATAGTAATATCCTGTATTTCAATTCTAGCACACAATTGTGCTGGTAAACTTTATGGAGAAAAAAATAAATAAAGGTATATCACTTTATCAACACCCTGGACCATTTAATTTTTAATTTATGTAATTTAAAAATTAGAATTAAGTTTCCATACTGTGCAAACAATTCCTGTGTATCTGTTACTAATATTCACCCAAATATTAAGATTATACCATTTTTATACTGTCTTTCCTCTCTTTTTCTATTTTTTTTTAGAACTGTTTCTGAGTTAGTTGACAAACTGATGCCCAAAATACGTTAGTATTTATCCAAGAAAACCAAGAAGATTCTGCTACATAACAGCAATCCTATCAAAACTAAAAAAATTAACATTGGTACATCATTATCATTAAATATTCACACTCTATTTAGGGTTCACCAATTATTAATACTTAATGGTCATAATAACATATCAGTGTCTTTTTTTTTTTTTTTGGTTTTGATAGTGGGTGATTCAATATTACTCTATTTAGAGTTCACCAGTTGTTCTGGTTATGTCCTCTACAACAAAAAATCTAGCTCATAATTGCACGTTTCATTTAGTTGACTCTAAAAATGATGTCTATTTATCATCTTTCAAGATGGAAGAGTTCCTCAGTCTTTCCTTGCATTTCAGGACCTTCACAGTACTGAAGAATATGCCTTGGTTTGGGTTTACCTGATTTTTTTTTCTCTCAATTAGATTTAGATATACACATTTGGCAGAAATAATCCTGGAAAGGATGCAGTATCTATGAGGTTGTTTATCACCATACATTAGTTTTTTTTGTCCTGATCGGTAACATGGGGAATACTGAAAGATTGCTTTGTTGCTGTAAGATGATGGTTAGAATTTTTTTGTTTTGTTTTGTTTTGCTTTGCTTTGTTTTTTTAATTAAATGGAAATTGTATCTGCTTTGTTTTTTTAAGATTTTATTTATTTATTTGACAGAGAGAGAAAGAGAGAGAGAGGGAAAGAGAGAGCACAAGTAGGGGGAGTGGCAGAGGGAGAGGGAGAAACAGATTTCCTGCTAAGCAGGGAGCCTGACCCTGACCCAGGGTTTGATACCAGGACATTGAGATCATGACCTGAGCTGAAGGTGGCAAATGTTTGACTGAGCCACACAGGCATCCCTAAAGTTGTATCAGTTTTAAGACCATTTACAAATTACTTAGCAGCTACTTAATTTGGGGTTTTATTCACATATTTCTTTTACAATATTTATTTTAAAATAACTTTACAGAGTCAAAATATATTCCAGGCACTATCTAGGTGACATGGGAGATGGAATAGACAGAGATACAGATACATAGATATAAGCCTGAACAAACATAAAATTTAGTAGTGATTTTAATACATGAATATACTAACAATAATATAAAGTAGAAAATTATAAGTAGCCACAAAAACTGTTCAACTATAATGTTATGATTGTCAAAGAAGCCTGGACATTCTAGGAGTATAATTATCTAAAAAAATGTACAGAAAATAGTACATTAAGCCTAGAACAATAGGAAAAGAACTGGACACAAGGAGGATCCTTGATGCACTTGTGACATGAACTTGGTGCAGAATGCATGCATTATCTGCAGGTGACAAAAAGTAATGGAGCTGGGCTAAAACTCAATACAGACATAATGGAGTAGAAAATAATAAAGCCAGAAAGTTTGGTTGGGTATCAGGTTGCAAAGGACATAAAGGTAGAGACATAGATTGAGATTTTATTTTGTTAGGTAAGGGAAAACTATGGATATATCTGAGCAAAGGAATTATTTTATAAAGATAATATTTGTAAATAAAAAAAGATGAGAAAAGATAGTATTTGAGGGAAAAGGCTGAAAAAGTTATATTAGAGGAATATTCAAAGCAAGAAGCATTGAAAGACCCTGAAGAGAATAAAAGCAACGTGAATGAAGAAAAACAAGACATTGGCAAACATTTTCAAATAGGATCTAGTTAGATAATAATAAAATTATTTTATATTTACATTTATAAATCCTTATTATGTTTCACCAATTAGTGTTCTAGTTGTCCCTATTTCGATCTATCTCTTCATTGCTCCTTTATCCTTCTGTCCTTCTATTATTCTATCTACTTATTGGTCTATCATCTAGCTTTTTGTCTACCTGTCTATGTAAACCTATTTAATTCTCATAATTACCTTAGAGATGAATTCTATGTAGTGTACAAGAAAGAAAGAAAGATCAATAGATAACTAAAAACTTGAACTTGAATGGATGAAACAACTCTAACATATAAACAGAAAGAGAGCACAGAATGAGAACATTCATAAGGAAAATATGCTCCATCTAGTTTTTGATATATTTTCTTTGAAGATCAATTTCAAATATATACATCAATAATGTACACAAATCTTTAAGTTTTAAAATCCCAGATTTTCATTTTTATTAGATACCAAGATTGATGACAAGTTGCACAATTAAATGGGTGAATCATCAAACTTTTGCTACATCACAATACACTCCAAAACAGTGGGTTAAAGAAACATTTGTTATTCCTTATTGTTCTCTTAGTTGGTCGGGTTGAGCACTTTGGAATAGCTTTATTTACATGTCTGCATACAATACAAGTAGGATGCCTAGGACAGCTTGGTTGGCTGGGTCCTCTCTTACCATCGTCTCCCACACTGCAGGAGGTTACCTTGGCTTGTTCACATGGTGGCAGAAGGGTTCCCAGCAGCAAAAGTTGTTGAACTCTACCATACAAGCACTCTTCAAGTCTCTGCATGAGTTACACTGATACTGTTCCATTGGTCATAGCAAGTGAATTAACCAGTCTTAGAATCAAGAAGTATAGAAACAGACTCTCCATCTTAATGTGGGAAGCACCATACAAACATTGCAATAGAACATACATATAGTGAGGCAGAAAAAAACAATTTTTGCAGTAGTGGTAAATACAGTAGTGGTAACTACTGCAGTGTACCACAGATGGTGCTAACACTTCCAACATTAAGAATACAAATTTATAATCATAAATATTATGTTTTAATATGTAAGTGTGGCATATTAGGGCAATGATGGCCCATGATTCTTACCATATTTTACATGAGCATGCATTTTTCTCTAATCCACTGCTTTCTTCCGTTGTCTGATTAGACTAACATTGTTCATCTGTAGAAGAAAAGTAAGAGACCCGAATGTTTCCAACACTCACTCCACCCCCATCCTGTTCTCTGTTCTGGTGATAAAGTTAACAGGTCTAAAGGGTTGGATTACATGAGGTACATGTTCTATTCTTTTCCCACATCATAGAATATATTATTCTGAGAGAAACAATATAGTTATTTGTCTTCATTTCCATCTCATAAAAAGACAATTAAATATACAATATAACTGAAAATAACTGTACTACAGAAAGTTGATTTAGGCATTCTATGCAGAAAATTCACTTTTGGTAGTTGCCCTGGGAGTCTAGCTACTATATCTGAACTGTTTCTTTTCTTTTCTTTTTTCTTTCTTTCTTTCTTTTTTTTTTTTTTAAGTGTTGCCATTTTGTTGACTGAGATACTTGTCATGGAAGATGGTTCCAGTTGGGGATTTGTATGCTTTTATCTTCAGAGTGCTACAAAGTGTGTCTTGTTATAGAAACCAGCATGGTTTATGGGAAAGCTCTAGGGTTCAGATGAGTTAAACTATAATTCCAATGTAATCATTTACTACCTCTGTGACTTGGAACAAATCAATTAAAGCCTGTAGGTCTTAGTTTGTATTTCAAAAATAAATAAATAAAGATATTTAAAAATAGATGAAATAAAGTTAATAACTGCCTTTTCTGTACCATAAAGGCATAAGATATTATAAAGCTTTGAAAACTTCAAACCACCACATTAATGTAAAGAATTGATTTCTGGTAGTGCTATCTGGTGTTTTATATGATAGTAACAGAAATGTTGACCTGTCTCTTCCCAAGCCCATCATTATTAAAGTAGAAAAGGATCAGCAATTTTGAATTAGACTAAAATAAAATTTAATATACTTATTGACAAGCCAAATCTTTTTGTACTGAATCAACAAATCCCTTAATGTTTTAATAAAGAATAAAGCTTTTTGAGTGACACAATACCACAGAATTTTTAAATACGAGAATGAAAAGAGGGTACTACAGACTATCAAAACATTGTGATGATTATTCTGAATTCAAGATGAAGTGGCTTTTTATGCATTAATAACTTTTATGAAATTTTAAAATGCCAAACTTCAATGAATAGAAAAGAATCAACTAAGCATGTTGCAATGTTTTTTGTAGTATTCTTTTTGTGCCACAATACAATTAAAATATCTAGGTTTCAGAATTACACTTTTCTTTTTTTCTGTTAAGATGCTTTAACAAACCAGTTTTAAAGCTTAATAACATTCTTCAATTAGTATTGAACAAATTTGTAAATTATATTACCAAGTTCATAATTAAAAGCATCTATGTGATGTCTTTTTGAGAAGTGAAATGCAAGCTTTATTTGACCCTATGACTGGGCATAAGGAACAGAAAATTCTCCTATTTTGGTGTGAATTTCTATGGGAAAATATTTAAAGGAACAGGTATTTTCCTGGAGGTTGAAAAGCTAACAGTGTTTCAGCGGGGAAGAAGAAGGAATGGCATTCTAAACATCAAGGAATAAGGCCACATGAACTGTTTCAAAAAGTGTGAAACATTCTGCCTTAGTCCAAGCATTCTGTAATGTTTGAATTTTGTGACAAGTCAACCCCATCTCTGCATTCTCCAGCCCCCTCCTCACATTTCATGCTCTAATGTTGTGACCTCTCACTTCCAAAAAACCATGATCTGGTTATTTTGCTCCTCTGCATAATGTCTTTGATGCCTCCTCACCCAAATTTCTCTTTCTTTCTTTTTTTTTTTGTATTAGCTCCTTAATCCCTCACAAAGCAGCTTTAGTGTACCTTTCTGATCTGTTCTCATTCTAGAAAGAGTTGTGAACATTTTAGATGAAACATGACCTGGACTTCTAGATTATCCTCCAATCTGTTGCTATATGCAGAATCCTTAATTTTTCCTAAACCACAATTCCATTGTCAGATCTTTGAAACTTCCTGCAGACATCTTAGCCTGTTCAGAATTCTGATCTTGACTAAATACTTGACTTTGTCCACAGACTTCAGTCTTCATTCCTGACCCCTAACCTTGATAACAAATCACTTATCCCTTGTTTAAAAAGGGTCCATATTCTATGCACATTGAATTAGATTTCCATTATATGACATCATGACAAAATAAGTGGTTTAAAGCAACATACATTTAACTCATAGTTTCTGTGGGACAATGAGTCTGGGCATGGCTTAGTTGGGTCTTCTGTAAGGCTACAATCAAGGTTTGGGCCAAAGGTAGTTTGTCATCTGGAGAATCGATTGGAAAAGGGTCTCTTCTGAGGTTCACTCAAATTACTGACAGAATTCATTTTTTTGCAGTTGTAGGACTCACGGTAGCTTGCTTCCTCACAGCCAGCAAGGTAAAGAGAGATACTCCAGAGCCGTATGCTGGCAAGATGGATTCTTTTATAACATAACAATCAGAGGAATAACATCATATCACCTTTGCCATATTCTATTAGTAAACATAGGTCCTACAAGTCACTCAGAGGAGGGGATTAAAAAGGATATGAATATCAGAAGGCAGAAATCATGGAGGCACCTTAAAGTCTATCTGCTCCACATATGCTTCTGGTTTTCCATCATATAAAAATATTCACACACACACACATACACAAAATCTTAAGGCAATTAAATTTTTTTTCTATTATTTATTTGAGAGAGAGCAAGAGTGAGAGAGAGCATGAACAGAGGGGGGCAGGTGCAGAGGGAGAGGGAGAAGCAGATTCCCCACTGAGCAGAGAGCCTGACATGGGCTTGATCCCAGGACCCTGGGATTATGACCTAAACTGAAGGCAGATGCTTAACCAACTGAGCCACCTAGGTGCCCCAGGCAATTTTTAAGTTTAATGATTCCAGATATATAAAGTACTACAAATGCATAAATACTGCAAACTTATAATATTTAATTATTTCTTGTACACTTACTCAGTTTTGTGAAGATTCGGGGTTTTAATTTTATTTTTTTCAGTGAGTGTTCTCTGTCTTTAGTCGGATCATCTGTCTTCTCTCTCATTCTCTCTCCACACACACACATATTATTTCACAAGAACTGTCTCTAAAATACAATGTATGTGTGTATTATAATTTTAAATTGGCCATTAGTACGTAATATCCTCAAGTGACCACAGAGGCAAAAGCAATTCTACTCTTAAAGAAATGTGCTTTCATCAAGATTTACAGGGATTTTAAGATGCCATACACTGAAAGATAATTTTGAATTTCAGAGTTATAAAAACTTTAAAAAATATGGTGCTTGGGTTCTGTGAAATACAGTAATACCTGCAAATGTTATATGATGTAACATCAGGGTTTTTTATAATTTTTTTAAAGATTTTATTTATTTATTTGACAGAGATAGAGACAGCCAGCGAGAGAGGGAACACAAGCAGGGGGAGTGGGAGAGGAAGAAGCAGGCTCATAGCGGACGAGCCTGATGTGGGGCTCGATCCCAGGACCCCGGGATCACGCCCTGGGCCGAAGGCAGACGCCCAACCGCTGTGCCACCCAGGCATCCCAAAATCAGGTTTTTTACCCACACAATAAAAGAAAGCAGATTTTTAGGTTAAGCAACTTATTCACTACCGTACAATAATTAAATGGCAGAGGAAGAATTTAAACCCCACTCTAACCACAAACTATATGTCTTCAGAACATGCAAATTGGACTCATCGCATGTTATATAATTTGTATTATACAAAATCATCGTTCTATACCACAGAAAAAATACTGAACAAAACCAGACACAGATCAAAATAATCTTGCTTAAGTTCAACAATAATTTGACTAAAATGAGCTTGCTTTACCAAGAGTACCATGACAGTTTTCTAAGCACATGCCCGAGTGATCACAGATTGTCTTGTAAAACCCCTCTCTGTCCCCCATGTACACATCCCAGGTAAGTAGGCCATTACCCTCGAGGGCTTTCAAAACCACAGCTTCCCTATGTGTTCATAATTAATGAAATCATGAACTGTGTTTCAGTTCTAATAGGATAAAGTCAGACTACTTTGAAAACTAGAATTACTTGATGCTGGAAACAATGCTTTCTCAATTTGTGTTTGCAGTAAGTCTTTCCCAGGTATAAAGGTGGAAGGATGTACCTTCTACTCCAACCTGTTGAATCCCACGCCCAAGGAGTTATGATTAAACAATGCCTGAGTTTTTTTTCCATTCTTGTCTGGACCTATCCTAGCTACCACCATCTGATGATTCTCTTGCCTATCTGCATCCTCTTTATTATGGCTTTGTCCCTGTTGTGAGGCTGCTATCAATGCTGCCACAAGAGGCAATGTGACATTTATCTTTTTGGATCCACTGAGAGGGTTCCAAAAGCATCCCTCTTCTTTCACCAATGATCACAATTCATAAAGTTGTAGCCTCATAGGATAGAGGTTTTATCCATTACTTTACAGTCAAAGTCTCCTGAAGGAACTGTCTGGAAAAAGCAAGTGTAGTAAGGTTGTAATTATTCTCCCAAACCTAGAAGTTAAGTGGAGGCCATTCTGTGCCATTCCAACTATAATAATGGTGCCTCATAGCTTAAGAGTAACCACCTGCATCGTTTAAAGAAGTCAGTACTTTTGCATAGGGAATGGTGCTCTGCAAATTTTCATCTTACTGATGAACTTCATACCTCTATAACTCCGTCTCACTTTCTCTGCTCCAGGGAGATAGGCACACAATTTCCCCAATGGAAATGTGATGGCAAAAGAGATTTCATTTGATAGCTATTCTTGTTAAATTCTGCACTATCAACAATCACAATCTACTCTGTAACAGTATGCTTTTATCTGGGAAACTGAAATTGTCTTCAAGAGAAAATAAATATAATTATCACACTCAAGTATTGCCAGTTACGGTAGTCTTAATTGGCTACGTGGTATCAATAGCTTCATTTATTTTGAGATGAATGTATGTACTTGGTGAGTGTGTATATATTTTATGCTTTCCCAAGTCCAGAAATTGCATTTTAATAATGAATTACTATGTGAAAATTTATACATACCGTGTGATTTAATTTGGAACTAATGCATACTTGAGTGTGTTCAGAATATTCAATTTTAAGTGTCATTGGGTTTTGCAATCAGAATGTTTCAAAGGTGCATGGTTATTGCTAGTTTTGAATAGCCATGCTCCGGAATCACCAAAGTGTTTATGTATAATAGATATGATTTAATCTAAAAATGGTGTTGATGTAGTAAAAAGAGTCTTATTTACAAATAAGGATCTCAGCCTACAGTATATTTAGGTCAAAGTTGAATGAAGAGTATGAATCATATTATTTATTTTGTAAACTAGCTGCAAGCTTTATATTAGTTTCTAAATAATTTACTTCTATATTTCATATTTAGGCAACATTGCTGGGTATTTTCTTCTTGTGACTAAGAGCCAGGGAGCAGGATGTTCATTAATGTTTGTTTACTTTTTTAATAAACAAACAAAGGTGTGCTGAAATAGTTCAAACAGTATTTTGCTGAATGCTACTAGGAATTTTAAACAACTAACTACTTTAGTATGCAAATTCAGTGAAACCTAATTAAATAAATATCAGATCTATGGATCAACCTATTAAACAAATGTTCCTGCTTTGTATCAGTCTTACACATTCTGTGCTTATGGGGAACACTGTTTAAACAAACAAGTGATAAAAGAATAACTGTAAAATAAGCAATTCCCTTAAGTACTAAGTAATGGAGCAAAACAATTACGCCCACCTTGAAAGTGCACTTAACACTTTTTTTCAATTCTTGGAAGGAGAAGTTCATTCTTAAGTAGATGAATTCCAAGTAAGTATGTAGAATGTTTATGGAGTTGGAGTATCTTTGATTTATTGCTTTATGAAGTTGGTTATATATATTATAACAAAAGAAATGATCATTCAACTGCCGTAAGGAAAAAAATTTTGCATAATTATGAAGATTTTCTCCAAATACAGAAATTCAAAATGAGGAAGACATAAAATGTAAAAGTATTTAAACTAATTATATAATCTTATGTCAACTACTAAAGCTATCTTAACTAGCTAGATTCCATTGATCTACTATAAAGCTTTGTCAACTAAAGCTTTTTTTTTTCTTTCTTAAATTGATTCTCCATTTTGTCTTCTCATTTTCTCAACAGTGCACAGCAGGAATCACTGTCTACAGACAGAAAACAGGATCTAGCTGTAGGCATACATATAAAACAAAGAGGCCCCGATTAAAGAGAAAAAACACAACCTGCTGTTACTATTTGATCTTAAAATTATTGATCTTGTCAATCAGTTGCAGAGTCCCATTTAAATATGTAATAACTGTTAATGTTACAGTTGCATTGCTGACCATTTTCAAAGTCAAAGAAATATACAAGATAATGTGATGTAATGTTAATTTTGCTTTGCCTATAGTATATCAGTACACATTTTCTTCCACAAATATAAAACCATTCAAGAATCCTTGAGATTTAGAAAATCAGGCATCTGTCTAGAGCTTAGCCCCATGTAGTTCAAGAGAGTAAATGCCCAATGTGGGTGTCGATCTTGCCTACCTTGTTTTCTCTACACAAAAGGGAGAACATTAGAAATGAAGAAACCAGAAGAAAGAGGATAAAGGCATTGGGCTGAGCTGTAAATAGTATTCGGTTTGTGACAATGCCTAATGTTAGTTAAATTGAAGAAGGAAAAACACAATGGGCATCTGCTTAGAAACACACAGCTTTCATTTTAAAGTGTGTAACTGGCAGATTCTAAGCAAGAATGTTGATTCTCACCACTTTTTCCTTCCTCCCACCCCCAGGCAAACTTTGGACAACTTCTAGTGCATCTCTAACAATGCGATATTTCACTTTGACATATACCCATCCATACCACCCAGCTCATCAAAAATGTGATGCTGTACCTGTGTTTCACTTTGCCAGTCTTCCCTTTATTTAGCATAAGATCTTTGCTATTTCTTTCCTAATAGGGTCAGCAGCACCTCTGAACTTAATGTCACTTAAAATACAAAGTGATCCACACTGAATAAGTAGAGGAATATATGCTCACCCCATACAGGCAGAACAACTATGATGTTGTTCTGAGTCAATGCCTGAGTCGATGCCCTTCCATACTTTCTGCCCCAGCTTGGATCTGCAATCCTGAGCTTGATTAACCTCAGGACATGGGTGGTAATTACAACTAACATTACATCAGGTCTCCTTGAATTTGCATCAAAAAGAACCAAATTTCTTATTCCAGGAGTTCCTATCATTCTCTTTGAATTCCTTAATCCCCAAATAGATTTCTTACATAAATCTCTTCTTTAATTCCAGTGAAGGTAATGCCAATCGGATGAGTGTTGAAGTGGATAGATTTGGAAATCAATACTCCATAAGTACATGTTTAATTCTAAATCTCTAGCTATTGAAATCATGAACAATTGCTAGTAGCATCATTATGAATATATGCTTTGTGTGAAGAATAGTCAAATCTGTAGCTTTTGAAACCAGTATTTGTAATATCTCCATTTTCACGAAGAAACACTTCATAAATTGGTATTTGTGTTACTTTTTCAATGCAAAGATATTGTTTATGAAAATACAGTGCAAATATAATTCATTCCATGGGCTGTGTATGCTTTTCCATCAGTAAGTGAAAAAATAAAATTTAAAGCTAAACTAAACTAAATAATGTAGCTCAAAAGAAAAAAAAAATTGAGTAGTCTGGCAAGCTTGGTTTTCAGAGCATCAGGTAGAAAAAGAAGTACCTGAGCAATTTTCTTTCATTAGTTTCCCTAAGTTTTATGCAGTGAATCATATATATAAACAAACAACAACAACAAAACCTGAAATTTTTGTTTGAGCTTAATTTAATTTAATTTAAAAACGATATGTAACACTTGATAGATTCTAAATAGATCTTATGTGTATTATTTCATTTGATTCTTATAAGTTTGTGATTTACCGTAGAAAATATCACCCTTCCTATTTTTTTTTAAGATTTTATTTATTTATTTGACAGAGATAGAGACAGCCAGCGAGAGATGGAACACAAGCAGGGGGAGTGGGAGAGGAAGAAGCAGGTTCACAGCGGAGGAGCCTGATGTGGGGGCTCGATCCCATAACGCCGGGATCACACCCTGAGCCGAAGGCAGACGCTTAACCGCTGTGCCACCCAGGCGCCCCTCACCCTTCCTATTTTATGTATGAGAAAGAAACTGAGCCTTAAGAAAACTGTGATTTAAACAAGGAAGTTATACAGTGGCAAAGCAGAAAATCCCATATCTTTTTACTTCTACTCAGGGATTATTTCTACCAAACCATTGTCATCTATAGCATAACTATGAGTAACAACAACTAAACACTTTAACAACTATAAAATTTATGTTATCCAGAGAAAACAAAAACACAGTTTTGAAGATTTCTAAAATGTCATTGAAAAACTGGTACACACACACACACACACACACACGTGGTACATGTTATGAATTCTGTATTCATGGCCCAGGGATACCAGGAATATTAGCACTAGTATATTTAGTATACTAAATATAGTAACTTGGGAAAGACATGAACAACCAGAAAGGAGACTGGAATATTCAGAAGAAAGTAAATCAATCAAGATAGAAATTGATGGCAAGAAAATCCTTGGAGAAAGAGCTATGTAAAGCGGAACAAACTGGAGCAAAGCAATAACAACAAAAGAAAGAGGATATATATATATAAAAAGGGCACAGTATGTAAGTGAAGGACTTTCTGGGTTGAAATGGAAAGAAGAGCTCAATATACCAATCACCATTTAACGTGTATTGTTATTAACACCGCAGCTCTAAAATGTTCATTAACATAAAATGAAAGGGATATATATTTAATATTTTCTTACACTGAGAGAATTTAAAAATTGAAGCCTAAAAAAATAACCATGTATCACAAATAGATATTTCTCTTTCTGGAATCTTGAGGAAAATGGAAGCCAGGAGAGAAGACATACCACCAAGGACAAAATTGAAAGAGTGGGAAGAACCCCAAAAATTAGTATGGAGAAGGCTGAACCACACTGTGAGCTGAGCCTTTTGGAAAGCACTAAGGACCATTTAAATATAATTTCTAAGAAATACTGAACAAGGAATAGGCCTGCTTCCTGGGACAGATGGTGTAATATTAGCAGATGACATTGGAAGGACTAAACTCCTATTTTGCTTCTGTTTTCTCAATCAGGAAAAAAATGATCTTCAAACTCGAAATGGTAGGACAAACAAGGGAATTGAATCCTTAGATAAGTGAGGAGATAGTAAGAGAGCACTTAGCTACTTAAATGAGTTCACATTACCAGGTCCAGATTGATTACATCCCCAAGGACTGAAATAACTTGTACTTGGACTCTGACTCATCTCACGAATGTGCCTGCTCTTGTCTATCTTTGCTGCACTCTCCAGCCCATGCACTCATCATCTCTCTGCTGGATCATGTTAACAGCCTTCTGTCCAGTCTACCTGGCCCCAGGCTCTCTTCATTGAGATCAGTCCTCCACACCAACCCTAGAGTGAACTTTCTAAAAAATACATACATTGTCATGTCCTTCTCTTACCTAAAAATCCTCCTGTGTTATTCCAGTTTCTTAAGGATACACTTAATATACTATTCATGGGCCTCCCTCTTGTAGCCCCAGCTCGCATCCCATGTCACTTTTGACCGTACCATGTAGCCCATGTCCTGGCCAAGTGAGACTATTCTTCAATTGGTCATGCACATATTTGCTTCCTTTAATTGGAACATGCTGTCCCCTCTGCCTAAAATATCTTATCCTGCTCCACTAATCCATTTGGATTCTCCAAGACCCAGGTTAATGGTAAATTTCTTTGTAATTTCCTTTAGGTTTCAAGATAGAATGCATTCCGTACCTTTTCCGTCTTCCTGGTGAGGTAGCTTGTTTCTCAAAGTGGTTGGATAAGATTAACTATATTGAAATCCTGCAGGCCAAATATTCCATAAATATTTGGAAAATCGTAAGACACAAGGCTTCGTTAAGATCTTTGATTCCTAAAATTATACTTAATATTTTTTAAAGTGACACATTGTCATTATGAAGATTCAAATACTACATTGGCTCAAGGGGTATATGTTCATAGTCTTGTTCTCCCCTCTCTTTAACATGTTGCCATCCCTATTAGTGGAGGTAATTTGTGTGTGTGTGTGTGTGTGTGTGTGTGTGTGTGTGTGTAGGTCAACTCATCAACAAGCATAGATCTACTTCACCCTTGTACATAATATTCCTTAGCTTTGAATGCACCAGGTTTTAGGGGAAGAGCCTCATTACTTACATACTGTAGGCCTTTTTTTTAGGATCAGATTCATATACTTAGGAGTAAGAATGCTACAGGAGAATGCTACAAGAACCTGAATGCTACAGGAGAATGCTACAAGAACCTAAGTTCTCTTGAAACTGCCATTAATGACAGCATGTCTCTTTTCTGAGGGTGATTCCAGTATTTAAAGGATCTTCAGAAATGCTTTTCACTAACTTAAACACCACAAAGTATGTAACTCCACTATATAAAAACTGCTTAAAACTATTAGTTTTGCAAGATGGATTCCAAGGAATGGGATACTGAGTCAAAACATGTATTATATATAACATGTATGTGTGTGTGTGTATATATATGTGTATATACACATATATATATACATATATGTTAAACTTTCATACTTAGGAAGAACCAGAACTAATTTATCATGGTACTGATAGACATTTTTGATTAATGTGTAGATATCCACCTAGAAAAAACATCTCTAAATTTGTGCTTTAGTCTTATTTCCAGTTTTCTCAATTCTTGTATTAAAAATGTATAAAACATACTTTATAAATATACAATAAAAAGAAGTGCAGATGAAGCTAATTCTCTGGTAGAATAGAAATATGAAAATATCTTGACAAGTTTGAATGATAAAACCACCAACAACAACAATAAGAATCAATGAAAGTTTGCACAGGAATTCAAAAATCCTTTCACAAACAGATCAGTGGAAAATGCTCAGGAGTTTCAGCGGACTAAATTTCTGCCCAGTCATCAATGTGTAAACTTTTTAGATTATATTGGTATCAGTGTCTAGAACATGAATGGTACAGATTTTATTATTTGAGAAACAAACTCCATCTAGATATCACCTCTCATTCTCCTACCACATATTAGGATGGGCATTTTCAAACTGAAATATACCCAAAGATTGATGACTAATAAGGGGAAAGATCTCAAAAATATCTCAAAGGAGAAATATCCATTAAAATAAATGGATAATTTCCCCTTGGGTAGAGGAAATAATAATAATTCAGAGGTATTTGAATATTTGAAAATGTCTTTAAGGAGAAAATTGACATAGTCTGTGAAGCTCCAGATTAATGGACAGAAATTACAGAGAGACTGATGTTAATTCAATATATGGGAGACATTGAGCATTTAGAAATTTCCTGAAGTGGGGAAAAAAAATAAGATATTTTGTGAAGTAGTGAGCTCCCATCTCATCTAAATGAGATGGCATCATCTTGTGTTCCCAGTTCCTTTTTCACTTAATAGGAGTCCATGATATTATATATAGAAACCCTAATGACTCCACCAAAGGGGATGACTTTTAATAGCCCTTTTCATCAGAGATTTCTATAAAATGGAAAATGGTCACCCTGATAGCTGATGTTTATGGAGAGCTTATGATACGTCTGTCAGGTATCCTTTAAACCTATCAAATGAAATATTTTATTGAGTCCTAAGAACAATCCCCTGTGGTAGGTAAGATTATTATCATCCCAAGAGTTTAGAAATATCAGATACTTTGGCCCTTGTTTTGCAACCAGTAAGTGGCTTCCCAACTCTGTGTCACTGATTTTAAGCTTCACGATAGACCATCTCCAACAACTGAAAAACACATTTTATCTGTGATGAGTCACTTTTAACAGGTTTGGGTGAGTGAATGCTAGTGATTACATTTTATCCTTTAAAAAGCCCCAGTGCTATTTTTGTTCTACTATGTTTATTAAATGTCTGCACTGTATCAGGTGTTCTAAGAATAACAGCCGCAGGTGCTGTAGTGTTAGAGACCCTAGTAGTTTCTTTGACCGTCATAGCCTGGCCCTGGGAAGTTCACCTCCCACGTTAATTAAGTTCTTTCTGTGTGTGACTTGCACATTGTAAAAATTCAGCAAATTTTCAAGAATGAGTAGCATGCTCAGTTATTCTTTGAAGTGCAGTCTATGAAGGCGACAGTGGTTTGAAATTGTTCTTTGCTGATCATAAGCTGTGTGTCTCAGGGCTAGGTCTACCTAGGCATAATTTCCCTCACCTGTATGATGGGAATAATAATAGTAACAACATTTGGGATTATGATGTGGCTTAAATAATACAGGGTTATCATGGGGATGACATAAAGAAATGCATAGAAGGTTCTTAGCACAGTAACTGACACATGGTAAATGCTAGATAAATGTTAGCTATTATTGTGATGATGGAGATGATGACATCTGTCAGTATAATGCTCTGTACTTCAGATTCACAGGAAACAGAATGCATGTGAGCACACATGCACATTGCAGATCTTGATATAATAAACATTATTGTGTATATGTTTCTACCAAGCAGTTAACGGAAGTTCCATATTGCAGTAATTCTACAGCGTCCTGTAACTACAAAGAGTAGTTCTCAGTACTGAGCAAAGTTCCATAAATCATTAGAAATTCTCATCCCCACTGAGTCTCTCTGTGACACCTCTAGCAGCTCAGCAGTCATTCACAGCCTCAGCTGCTTGAAGGTCAAGGATGCAGTATCTCCAGGTGCCAAGGTCACTTCAGCATTTAACCCCTAGTCCAGTCGATTTAAGACTACGCAGATTTGTTCTCTCCTTTGAGACAGGACCCAGCAGGGTCTTATCAGGTGGTTATCCCCAGGGAATGGAAAGTTACTCCAGGACAAGCTAACCAACCACATCAAATAAGGGCAGACAAGGGACAGGCCCCTATGTCCCATGTGTGAATGCTCTGGGAGTTATGAAGCGGCCTGGAGAGTGCCATGATAAATAAGGGGAAAATAATACAAAGGCGGGTAGCGGGGATAGTTTAGGAGACAGATGGGCCACTGTGGTTGGTTGTCAGAATCTTGAGCGGTTTCTTCAACCTTATGGCCAGAGCAGGAAAGAGTTTCAGGAAAAAGAAAGTGGATTTGGGAAGGTCATCTTCTCAGACAGATATTTATGATTTCAAGGATTGCATTTTTGATTCTTTGTTACCCATTTACACAGGACAAAGTGATAAAACTAAAAGCCTAAACCTCATTCCTTTACATAAACACCTCAGGCATTTAAGAAAAACAGGAACAGATTAAGATTTAAGGTTCTTTCATACTTTCTCTACATGCCTGTTTCAATTTGTTTATTGTAGTTTGACTTTCATAATAAACTATTTTTATTTGGACTCATATAGGGATCAGGGTGATTTAAACCCTTGGCTTTATTTTAACTACTCTTTTTAATCTATGAAGTAATTAAAAGCAAACCCACAAAGTTGCAATGTAACAATAAATGAAACATCCCTTCCTTTGCGTCTGAAATAACTTCTCTAAATTATGCTTTGAGAAATGTTAGGAAGTACCCGAATATATGGATATGTTTGTTTTCCTCTGATTTTTTTTCTTTTCCTCACAGACTTACACAAAGGGAAAATGTCAAAAATGTCCTAGGTACTCTTGCTTTTCATAAACTCAAAAGTTAAATGACTGACTCACCTATGCTGATACTGCTGGATAGAGATACATTTATTATGAAGATTAAAATGTTCAGAAGTTATCAGATGTAAGTGAGATGTTTTGAAAATGGAGAGCTAGAGAACATACTTGTGGGCTGCAGTTGATTATTAAACTCCTAAAGGAAAGGATCTTTGGATCTTTAGTAACCCCAAAGCACAACAAAATAGATGTAACTTTTCAGTCATCTTCTGCATATGTGTTTTTGGGGGGGGCAGGAAGAGGGAGACAGAGAATCTTAAGCAGGCTCCACGCCCAGTGCACAGCCTGATGCGAGGCTTGATCTCATGACCCTGATATCATGACCTGAGCCAAAATCTAGAGTCAGATGCTAATTGACTGAGCCACCCAGGCCTCCCTGCATGTACATTGTTTAAGCTCTGATATCTTGCTCATTTCTCTACTGGCTGTCTTTCATTCCAACACTAATAAGGTGGAAGTGGCAGTCACCACAATGCATCAGTTCAGAGAAATGCATGTCTGTCTCTAGAATAAGACAGTACTCCTATGCCCCATTTTGGTTTCCAGAAACATTTACTGTGCTCCCATCTGCTATGTGTTTGTTCCTTTGCTATCTAATTTGCAGGAGAGAAAATGACTGACATATTTCTTACTTTCGAGGACAGAGCTTATGTCCTACGGGGGGGGGGGGATTTGACAAGTATACAAATGACTATACAAAATGTGGTACCAAAGAGAAGTACAACTAGGAATGAACCTACAAAATCAGCCAGTTGAATCCACCTCACTTTATAGAAGAGGGAATGAAGTCAAGATGAAATGCATTGCTTAAGGTCACACTGTATTTGAACACACCCAGGGCTGGAAGTCAGGTCTTTTGACATCAAGTCAAGCGCTCCTTTCAGTCTAAACAGCACTGACACTTCTGGGTAATTTAGCTAACTTTAATTTTACTTAGGTTTTGGCACGTTTAACTTTAATGAAAGAGAATGAAAGTATATAAAAAAATCTTTCTGGACACTGTAAAATACATGGGATGAATTAAAATTTTGGCTAAGCCAAGTAAATACCATTTTACAACTTTTAAACCCACTACTCATGAATCTGATAAATTTTTCAAAGTGGTTGTAAAATGTCAAATTCGGAATTGTCAGTGGAACAAAGCAACAAATCTCCATAGATAGGTCATGACAAAAGCACTATTTTTGTTATCTACAGATATCTGAAATTTAATTTGAATTCATGAGAATAGTGTTGCCAATCTTTTTAAAATTGTGTGGAACTTCACACAATTATAGTCTTACTCTCGGTAAGTGTTGATTGGGACACACATGAAATAGCAAAAGGCTAATATGTATTATTTTGCAACTTTAAGTTGTGAGGCACAGAGGCATCTATAGACACCTTAAAAAATTAAAGCTAATGGGTATGTGCATATTCTGCTATATTCATTACTTCAAAATGTTATCTTACGTGAAGATATTAAGCCCAATCATTCATTCGTCATTCACTAATTTAAGGAAGGCTGATCTTACTGTAGACATGAAACACAATTATTAATAAGGCATATGTTTAGAGTTCTTTCCTGCTATACAAATAGCAATGTTTTTCTTTCCATATTCTTTCAACTGATCTTATGACCAGTAGAATAGAAAGTGGCTGTGAGATTTGCTGTGGAACAAAGCAAGGCATGAAAACATAGCTTCTTTAGCAGGCTACGATCACCAACAGTAGTATTTTTCTTGTACAGATCACCCATAGGAAGTACCCTAACAGTGTGAAAGACCGTGAATAAGCATGCACTACAATGTCTGCTAATTACTGACCTCTACTGGGCTTAATAGATCCTGCAAATGATTTTTAAATAGGTAGGTGGGTAGTTCTACAGCAAAGGACAAAAGCTGAAATGTCTGCATGATGCTCATTGGCACTTATCTTTAATTCCGATTGTCCAGACAAGGAGGTCCCTTTAAAGCCAAGAGATTTAAACTCTACCATGTGTAAGGCTTACTTGGCAGCGCTCGTTTTTTGGGTTGGCATGGAGCACATTTACCCGTTACAAAATTCTAGTAACATCTGTTGACATGAAGTGTTCATTTGCTTTTGATTTCCAAGTTCTTCCACTAGATTTACTTGTATTCTGAAACGAGCTGAATTTTGAAGAAATGAGCAGGCTCATAGGCGTTCCATAGTTACTTGTTCAGTGAGTTCCTTTTTTTTGCTTGGAACTTTGGTTTCCTGGCAACCATCGCAAACAATGGAAACGTGGATGAGGCCCGTCCATCCACGTAAAAGCTCACGGGCTTTTTTTTTTTTTTTTATTACATTCAGTTTTTTTCTGTGGTAACTGGGGTATATATTTATATGAAATTTACACAAGCAGCGCTGCAATCGTCTGTTTGCTTTGCCTTTTAATCAGATCATTTCTGATAGGTTGTCTAAACAAGGATGTTAGTGTCCTCTTTCTAAAATAACTACAGTGAAAAACAGCTCACTGATTCTAAATCATGCCCTCCACATCCGCAATTGGACTTGGATATCCAGGAAGATCTTTATGGACTGTAACAGATTATGGCTGCCCTCTAGTGACTAGACGTTCCTGCTGTTTCAGTTAGGTTAGAGTAGGGTGTGTTTAAAACATGTGTCCTCATTCCTATTCAAGCAGTCAGGCATTAGAAATCTTTATAGAAAGAATACAATATATACGTTGTTAATTATGCTGAATATTGACGATTTTCTATGAAATGAAGTTATATATGAGATGCAGATATATTTTTCTCAATCGGACCACTTTTGCCAACGCAGATTTTGAAAAAAGTCAACTGTTTTCAAACTGAACTGTTATCAGTTAAATAACTCTATGTTATTTCAATAATTGTAGAACAAAGGTTAGGCTTTTTAATGTAGGAAGGGTAATTATCTCCCAGCACTGCTAACTGTTAAGTCTTCCTCCTATCTCCCTAACCTTTCTCCATCTTGCTCTCCCTGGCAAAGAGAACATGTTTTGTTCCTTTGACAAGCAATTTGTATTTCCAAGCAGCTTCAGAGAAATTGCTTTTTTTCTAATTGCTAAAATGTCTGGAGTTGTATTTAGATGATCACACATGCCTGGGTGCATCAAGCCACATTTAAAATTCAACCAGCAAGACTATAACTGCCCCAATCAATAGTAGTGAAGCATAGTAATCCAGACCACAACTGGCAAGTTGGCTCTCTTATTTCATATCAGCTACAAGGTACAGCGTGGCAATGTTTGATTTGATTAATTTCAAATTAAAGAAAAACAAAACAAAAAGGGAAAAGAAAAGAAACACTGCACTTTGGCCTGCTGCTGATAGAGCTGAATCAAAATAAATCTCATCACCAAGCAGACCAGAGAAAAATCACCTCTTTGAAGGTTGACAGAAGAGCAAATCATTTTTCATTCACCACCTCATTTTTTCCCCTATCCCCAAACCAGAAGACATTTTCTACAATGGATAGGTGTTTCTTTTTTCTATAAAAAGTAAGTTTTCACTGCAAGTGTGAAAACCTAAAAATCTGCTAACCATAGAGGGAAAAATTCCTCCTGGCCTCTATGAAATGATGAATCTCCCTTATTTAAAATACAGTGCAGCATTTGACCTTGGACCACATTCTGACATATATAAACATTCAGGATAGAAATGCACTAGAAAAAATTGATGGATCTCTATTGCTATAGTATCTAATGAAAAATATTGATATTAAAAAGAGGTTGACTAGATAATCTACTCTGACTTTCCACATGGTCAATCATCTAAATGGCCTATGGGATAGTCTAAAACTAATAGAACAAATTCAATCAAGGAGCCAATTCTGATTTGGCTATATGTTTCCAAACCCTTATGAGATGACAGTTTATTTCTTATTTGTCCTCATTCCCTTTGTAGGAAAACACACTTCTCCTTTTGTACAATAAATGCAACAACAAAATCCTTTTGGAGAATGAAACCCAAATTTCCTGAGTTTGTGGTTATGTTATAATGGCTAAAACCAACTGGCAGCAATACCAGTACCTACCTTTCTGCTTATCCCTATAATTTCTGGAAGAAAATACTCAGTTCATTTCAGTTTAATAAGTGTTTGTGTAGTTCTAATTCTGTGTCAAGTATGTTAGCTTCTAGGCACAAAAAGGCAGATATGATCAGGTTCCTGCTGTCAATGAACAAATACTTGCAAATTGACATATTCAATAAGTATATATTTGACATATAAATGTAGCAAAGAATAGGGATTAATTTCCTATAAACCAGAGAAGTCTAATCAGAAGTGATGAACCCACTGGGTCAACATTTTGAAGGATAAATAAGAAGTCTGCTGACAGAGAAGAGGAAGAAAGGATACTCCGCTTGGACAAAATGATCGTTTTTTAAAAACTGAATTATGTCAATACTGAAAGGTGTTGTGTATCTTATCCTAATTTTGTCTATAATATTTATATTCAAAATTCAGTAGTAGTTTAATAAATACTGGTTTTAGTAATCAGTCCCTTAAAAACCAACCGATCTTCTTAACTCCTACCTTATGCCACACACTATCTTAGGTGCTGATGAAAAAAAGACTAAACAAAATATGGTGCATGACTTCAAGCTACTTACATATTTATGAAACATGCAACCCCAACAAAGTTAGCACATAAGGACAAAGAGAAGATGAGAAAAGGCAAGAATAAAGGAAGTCTGACAATGTATTTTTGGAAGAGAAGAAGCAAATGAAAAAGTGATGATATCAAAGTGCAGGGAAAGTTACAATCTAATTCTAAAGAAGATTGTATCCAAGGAAAGTAAGGCAGTTCACCTGTGTGAACTTCTGAGCACCTCGAAGCTTGTGAGCACAGATTACAAGGAAGTTGGGAGTGAATCTTGTGCTAATAGCTGGGAACTTGATTGGACATTTGTATAGGGGAGGGATGGGTCACACCAAAATCTTGCCACCAATTCCTACAACTAGTATCCCATGCACAGTCAGGGGGAAGGTGGAAGATAGGGTTAAATAAATAATAAAAAGAATCAAGTAAAATCTATATGCTGAGTGGTGCTAAATCTAAATGCTAAGTTATCTTACCCCTCTCTGCTTTCAGACTGTTGGAAAACAAAATTTCTCTCAAGTAGAAGATTCAGTGGATTTTCTCCTGAATAACTAAATAGCCCCAGAGAAAAAAACTTCATATATTGACACTTAGAGAGCCGCATACCTAAAAAAAAGTCCACTCAGCTGATCATTCTGCAGTGAAACTCACAAGTCAGTAAGCTTCATGCCCACTCACAGAGAGCAGCCAGTCAGCTTTTTAGTGCCTAATCTTAAAAATGAATAGAGTCAAGCATAACTCAACATTTTTTAGAAATCCTCTGATAAGAAAAAAATTAATTAATATGAGCAAACTCAAAGGGAATCCACAGAAAAAATACAATGACAAGAACAGTTGCCAATAACCAGACCTGTAATGTATGAGATGACAGAAAATATTGTGTCCATAATGCAAGAACAGGACATGAAAGATGAACAATTGGAGAACATGAAGAGGCTCTTGAAAAATCAAAATTTTCACTAGCAAACAACCATTCAGTTTAAAGGTCAACAGTGTAGGAAATCTCCCAAAAAGTAGAACATAAAGATAAAAATAGAAACTAAAAGTAGAAAAAATACAAACATTAAATTCAATCCAAGAAGATCAACTGCTCATTAATAGTAGCTTTAGAAGGAGAAGCAGGGGTTATTTAAGTGAACAAATTGCAAATAGAGCATACAAAAACATTTTCCAGAGCTAAGGATAAGACTTTTAAAACTAAAAGCATTACTAATGCTCTAGAACAGTACATTAAACACACACACACACACACACACACACACACACACTACAATCAAATGTTAAAATACCACAGAAAGGAAGATGCTAAGAGTTTTCATACAGAAAAGAAATATCATATATATGCACATAAGCAAGAATAAAAGGATCAGATTAATCCTGACTAGTTGCTAACTGGCAATGGCACAATCCCCAAGTAATTATTTCCTTTAAATTATTTTATTTCTGTCAGTAATGGTCTTAGTTGCAGAATACATTTGGTATCAGTTGAGAAAAAAATATATCTAAGGCCCGGAAAGTTGGGTATAGTTTCTCCTAAATTTACACAGTGGTATAACCTGAACTAATATTATCACTCCTGGGCCACATATTCTTCTGGGGGTTACAATGACAGCTGTTCATTATGTTCCAAACTTTTCCACTAATAACAAAGATCTCTAAATAAAATACATTTCTCTAAACACCTTTGACCAAGGTCATACTGTATGCATTTGAACTTGACCCTACTGAAATCTTAATCCCACAGAGATTTCACCTATGTATACCACCTTCTAATTCTAGAACCTTGGCTTTAGGATTCCCATAGGATTACTTTAGGGAAAACAAGCCATTTGCCTGGTACCAACTGTTAAACTATTATTGCAAGCTCTAACCGTTTAGAAATGGTAAGCAGTGTTTGTCACATGGAATATGACTTTATAGATAAAATATCTGAAAGGAATGAGGAAATGTACAATTTTCCATGCTTTGCTTGGAAAGAAAATTAGCTGAACTGAAGTATTTCTCATGGAGTTGAAGACAAATATCTCTGCGTACTGAAATCATGTGGATTAATTCACATGTATCACAGGAGAAAGCTACCTAAGGGAAATCGTGGGTGTTTGTTTCAACAGCTGATTTCCTCATAGTGAACTTTGCCAAGTTTTGACTCTACTAGAATCCGCAAATTTGTAGTATAGACTTAAGAAATCCTTATTACTGCTCTATTCTTTTTTGGCCACAAATCCTGTCCTGGTGATTTTTCAGTGAACCTTCCTGCTGGCAGCCTGGCAAAACGTCACGACTTCCTTGCTCAAGGGGCTTTGCTGCTGTGTGCCATTAAATATGGAAATGTTCATATTTTGTGAGTTCTGCTAAAATTAGATGCCCCTGAGCTCAAAACACCTAAGAGAATATGCCTGTTTTCACATCAAAGAGCCAAAGATAGTGGCGTGTACAAGCTGCTGTTTGGAGGCAGTTGAAGCAGAGAGAGAACAGCCACCGGCTCTCTTCTTACTCCTCTGCTGTCCATTCTCCAAACAGCAACTCTGTACGGTATGAATCAAGCTCTGTGCCTGTTCTGATAAAATCATTTCTTGGTCTTCTCAGATGTTCACTGAATAACATTCAAATGCCTTAGCATGACCTGCCTATGCAGTACATGAACAGCATACACAAGGAGATAGACATCCTCCTGCATTACTAGAGCTAAGTTGTCACATTTCCTCCCACTCTCCTCTCTGCAGCCACACCACTTATTCCCTCTCCCAGGCACCCAGACAGGTATTGATTGCTGTGCATCAGTACAGATCTGTTGGCTGCTTATAGAAAAGCTGTATCCTACTAGCCACTAAAAATTGGGGTAAGAGCCCTGCTAAGTTTGCCCAGTTTTGAAGGCTTTTGCACTTCCTGGCTATTCTCACTGCCTGGAATGTGTTCCTCATCCTCCAACTCTCGCTGTGACTGACTCTTTCTTGTCTTCAGGTCCCCTTAAATGCTCCTCATTAGAATCCCCTTCCCTTTCTGTTTCACATGGAGGCACCCCTGACCCTGTAGGGCAGTCACTGTGTTACAAAACATCAATTGTGTGTTCATCACACTTCTCATACCCTGTAAGTGTCTTGTTTATTCAGGATAATTATAAATATCTGTCATTGGAGCACAAACTTCTTAAGGGCAAGGTTGTCATGTTCTGTTCACCCCACTATCTTGAGTTTTGAACAGTTGGCTTGACTTAGTTAATCCTTGTGCATGAATGAATGTATAGTAGGGATTTAAATATCATTACATAGTTTGAACTGTTATGCAGTATTATTACATAAGTTAACCTGACATGCAGGAATAAAGGCAGACTATCACAGGCCTAGGGCTTTTATAGATTAAGACACTAAGTCATAGAATTGAAGTTAATGGATAGTTTTGCAAATAAGATTTAAGATCACAAGTGAAATAACAATATTTTAATGTGCAAAAGAGGAAGAATTGATGGTCATGAATCTATCTTTTCTGCTATATCTAGACATCCAGATACCATCAGAACTAATAGTAATATCTTTGATGTTAAATAGAAATGTCAGGACAATACCACTGAACTAGCATATATCTGATGGAGAATTTCATTGATATGGATGAAACTTTCTTTTCTGCACCTAAAATCCTCTGATAAAATTGCTTGAAGAAACACAGGTGGATTCCTGAGAGTCCAAGAAATGGTGGGACCTTGTAGACAGAGATTTGAAGAATTAAGATGCCACATGAAAGCAGGTTCCCTAATCTTGTATTCCAGATTTCTCCACATCTGTTCTCTTAAACCATTCTGTCTAACTATGGGGACTCTGATCAACCCACAGTCTGTCTGTGATGCAAAGAGATCAGTTGTGATTTTCCTTAGAGTGATTCTCCTACATTCCTTGAGTCTTCTATNGATCTGTTCTCTTAAACCATTCTGTCTAACTATGGGGACTCTGATCAACCCACAGTCTGACTGTCTGTGATGCAAAGAGATCAGTTGTGATTTTCCTTAGAGTGATTCTCCTACATTCCTTGAGTCTTCTATTCCAATACCAGCCACTCTAAATTCCCCTTGGTGAGGATTCACAATTTAACTTCCAGAAGGCTCTGGAATAAAGGAGCAGATAAATCGATGAAATTCCAGGGTCTCTCTGTATCTAAGGCTGAATTCCACTTTCTGTTCTATTTTCCAACTCAAATTTGTCCAGCCACATTGTCCCATATAGCTCATCAAAAGTTCTGTGATGACATCAACTGATTACATTTAAATTTTAAAAATAACAAATATTAGAGATGCCCTAAATTTATAATATAACTACATCCTTTTATCAAATTCTAAAATATTGATTAATACTCCAAAATATTAATGTCAAATCTCATAAATACATCAATTTCAAAAGAGTTAAAGTCAAATTCCCTTGACCTTGTAAGTTGAAAGTCTGAGAACTGGAAATCCAATAAAGGAACACTCACAATTTCTTCCTTCTTCCAATTTGTACTCTGGAGTCTCTGTCCCAGTGTATTCAATTAAGGTGCCCAATAGAGTCGGGCTACGCTCTATTCTACAGATTCCTTTAACACTGCTGACATTACTTATCTAAACTATCTGATGTTGTCAGTGCAAAATTTCATATTGAAAATAAAAGGATACATGGTATCTTCATAGCACTGGCCCATACCCCCGAATTTTAAAAATAAGCCCATTCACTGTTCCTAGAAATGTAGACACAAGCAAAACTATGGTTCTATATTCTAGAATTTGGTTACTAAAACTCATGTCAGAAACTTAAGAAACTATGACAGAAACTTAAGGATATTGAATTAAACATAGTTAGGTTAAAAAAAAAATCCTTGTTAAGTGTCAGCCTCATTGGGTTTCTAGTTAATCTATGCCAATATTCTAGAATCTATCACCTGTGAATTTAAACCTATTTGGTAAAAAGACCATCTCCCATCAAAATTTTAAAGTACTAAAATGTAACCGAAACGTAATGCTTCCTCTCTCAGAAAGTGACATTTGGGGAAAATGTTGCCCTTTGCCAAAATTTTAGATGAGATGACTGTCTTTCCTATCCATAACCTACATTTGCTTCAATTGGAGAAGAACCCTCAGCAGATTTTGAATGGAAGTTCCCATTAATGTTTCTGAACTTTGTGTTCCTCCTAGTCTGGAAAGAAGCACTATCTCTGCTGTGCCCTCTCACAATATTTTTTTTTTTCATCTTGGCATCTGTTTTCCTTTTTTTTCATATAAGTTTTCCATAGTCAGTGAAAGAAAATCCAAAAGCATCCAAAATCGTACCCTTTTTCACCTCCCTGAATTGGATGAACCCATCAAGAAATTATTTTCTCTGCTGAGCAACATCAGAAGCAGGCCTGGAGTTTCATTATAGTTCTGCTTAGCATCCTTTTAATGCTTCAAATCTTTTGCTTCTCCTAGAGAAGCATAATTTGTCAGACATGTTGCCTACAATAACCACAACACCCTGAAATGTCACCTAAAAATACTTTGACTATTTTATACTGACCTTGCCTGTCCCTCCACTTTTGTCTGTTTAGATATTCAAAATATGTTTCCTGTATTGCTATTCCAGGGAATTCTCTACCAGTAGCTTTGCAAAGTTTTCTCTTAGTAGTGTCCTCAGTTCTGGTCTTCTCTGGTGTGCTCATCCAAATCTGTTATCTTAGATTTTGCTCTCTTCTGTCAGATGCCATTGGGCTTCTGTCACTTTCTGATCTGGAAAAAACTTCTAATATTTTCTTTAAAAAGGTTTTAGTTAGGTGCTTCCTCTTTGTAATACATCAAATTTGAAGGAAAAGAGAGGAAAGAAACAGATCCATGACAGCTTCAGTTCTTTCTACAAAATTTGCTTGTTTTTAATAAGATACTCTCTTCTCTCTGGAGAAGTATTTGAGAGGACAGTGATAGGTCAGATTATTCTAATGATGACATTTCATGTGAGCATAGAATGTCAAGGGAAAGGATATTCTTTCTTAACAAAAAAGGGAAAATAATTAGAAATTCTTGAAAAAAAGAAAAATAACAACAACAAAACTTTAGGAGAAAGTAAAGAATTAAATATTAAGCAACCTTTGAAAATTAGTAATATAATTGGATGATACTGAAAAATAATAAAATACCAGCAACAGGTGGATTAAGGAATAAGGTGAAAAACATTATGGATATAATAAAGACATAAAACATGCACTCTAATAATAAAAAAAGGGAAGGTCATTTGAAATATTAAAAAATAAACCAAAAAAATCAGTATAAGAAGTCAGACTTCTGGATAGCTGAGGACAATGGAAAGAACAAACCAAGTATCTCCAAAAATATCCTCCCAACTCTTATGAAAAAAAAGGGAGAAACATAAATTTTGTGAAAAAAATCATTAGAATTTAAAGACAGAGAACACAAAACCCATGAAATGAGTAAAAAGAATATAATTACTAAATCCTAATATGTGATCCCTCATATGTCTGCCTCATCTCCAGTTAGCCTCAATGCTTTGTGGTGACCAAGGACAGACTGAAAAAAACAAAACAAAACAAAAACCAAAACAAAACAAAACAAAAAAACTACAGGGAAGACAGAGGAGCAGATGAAGATGTCTGGCAAAGAGGCCTTAGTGTGAGTAAAAACAACCACCCAAATCTGAAAATACTGGAAAAGTGTTTGGGCAGATCAGAGCACAGACTACAAGGAAGACATTTCAAGAGCAAGTGATTCAAGAGTCATGAATAAAGGGCCAAATGCAAAGGGGCACTGAAACAAAGCAAAACAAAAAAGAAAGGTATGTCCTTTGGCACCTAGTTAGTAAAGGTTAAAACGTAGGAAAAGGGGAGGGAATTTAGTGTTTATGTGAGACTAAAGAGAATCATAAAATCTAGAGGACTATAACTGTGTCATCAAAACAAACAACAAAACCTTTTAAAATATCTGGATTGTTCTATACTGAAATAAGAGTAAGCTTACACTAGGAATACTGCATAGTGCTTTACAGTTTCTTACTATGTACACTATTACCATAAAATGAACAAAAGAAAAGGGAAATACTTATAAAGCTATTGTAGAAAATTAGAATAAAAAACATAAAACACAGAAAACAGAAAACAACAAAATAGAAGTATTTAAACTAGCATTCCAAACAGAATGAGATGTACTCAAGTATTTGAATCAGAAATTTAAAAAGTGAAATTGGCAAAAAACAGAGAGAAATGAAGAAAATAATGGATTAAACTCTGAAAAGAAATGGACAAAATAAGAAAAAAAGTCACAAATTAGTAACCAATTTCAAGAGCTAAAACAAGAATTAACACAAATGAAAATTGAATAACATATATTGAAGAAAGGCAGGAAGACAATCCAGTAAACAAAAATGACATAAAGGAGGCTACAAATATAAGAAAGATAAAAAGTATCTAAGAACAGCTAGTGGAAATGGAAGACAGGCAAAGAAGGAATTGTATTTCTGTGATTGGAATCCCCAAAGAAGGTTTACAAATCAGTGGAACAGAGCAATATCTATATATACAAATGCAATGACATAAGTATAATTAGAAAAGATAATGAAGGAGTTCATATTAAATTTATCTGCCATATGTTCATATATTTATATTAATATATCCAAATATGAACTAACGCACCTAGTTAAAGGAAAAATAAAATTGGCTTACAAAATAAGACCTAGCTGTATGCTGTGCATAAGAGATATACTTAAAACAAAGTGATTCAGAAAAAGAAGGAAAGCTATACCAGGCAAATACAAATCAAAACAGAGAAGTGATAGTGATCCTGATATCAGGCACCTTAGAACTGAAGCTAAAACCCATTTAATGTGATAACAGATGACACTGTACTATTCAACTTTGTACTAGAGGCATTGTTAGTCAATGAAATTAGACAAGAGAAATCAACTAGTAGCATAAAATGGGTATGAAAAAGTCAATCAGTCTCTGCCTCTATGATAGTATATCTGGAAAACCCCAGATAATCAATAATAAAATGAATTAAAACAATAAGAATTCAGAAAAATATAGGGCCTAAAATTAACATACAAAAACCAATAGTCTTCATATATACAAACAGTAATCAGCTAAATAGCAAAAACCTCATTTACCATAGTAACAAAGAATATTAAATACTAAAGAATAAAATGGACATAAAATCTCTATGAGAAAAAAAATTTATCAATAGTTCTGAAACTCAAAAAAGTAGGTTTGAAATAGCGGAATATATATTCTGTATTTTTAGAGACGACAATTCTATATTACAAAGATATTAGTTCTTACTGTTAATACAGAAATTCATTCTGGCCACAGTAAAAATACCAGCCATTATTTTATGAAGTTAAACAATTTGATACTAAAGTACATATGGAAAATCAACCATGCTAGATTGGCCTAGTAAAATACTGAAAAAGAAAAGCTATAAACAGGCAATAACCATATCAGACATTAAAAATTGCCGGTATAATTAAAACAATGTGGTACTGTCTAGGGCATTAATAGACAAATTGACCATTAAAAGGAAAGTCCAGAAATAGACCCAAGTAGATAATAAAATGAACCAAGTTCTTTGGAGAAAAGTAAATTCCAGGGCGAGGCCAAATAGAAAATAAAAGATATGCTTGGAACATTTTCCTGGGCTAAAAAATAACAAGTGATAGAAAAAAGGTATAATGAAGTCAGAAAGATGTAAGATCCCGAGTAGAAGAAGCCAGCAATGGCCAACGATGGATAACACTGAACAGCCAATTAAATAGTGGTAGTGTTGCATTTTAAGCCATAGAATAAAATAAATATCTTTGGGCCCATACTAATATAGTTTAATAAATAATTAAACAGAGGAGAAGAGACAGCTCTCCCATACAAAAAGATTCTAATTAATAAATGTAGAAAGGGGGGGCGCCTGGGTGGCACAGTGGTTAAGCGTCTGCCTTCGGCTCAGGGCGTGATCCCGGTGTTATGGGATCAAGCCCCACGTCAGGCTCTTCTGCTGTGGGCCTGCTTCTTCCTCTCCCACTCCCCCTGCTTGTGTTCCCTATCTCTCTGGCTGTCTCTATCTCTGTCAAATAAATAAATAAAAATCTTAAAATAAATAAATAAATAAATGTCGGTTAAGGATCTGCCTTCAGCTCAGGTCATGATCTCAGAGTCCCAGGGTGGAGCCCCACATTGGGCTCCCTGCTCAGCGGAGAGCCTGCTTCTCACCCCAATCTTGCTCTCTCTCTCTCTCTCTCAAAAATAAATAAATAAATAAATAAATAAAATCTTTAAAAAAAATAAATGTAGAAAGAATGATAAAACTATAAAACTACCATTAGACAAAATTTCATTAATAACTATTATTACAGCAAGATTCACTGATGGGTGCTGTAATTGGTAGTTGAAAATTAGAGTAGAGATGGAATATTTGTATAGCCACAAAAGATCTCCTACGAAATATTTACAAAGAAATAGTAATTCTACACTGCTGAAACAAACACTATCTTAACAAACACTTAACAAACACCAAACACTATCTTAAACAAGTGATTAATGTTAAAAGCACCCATAATAAAACACATGGACATCATGTCCCCAGGATGAGAGTCAATCAGAAGAACACACATGAATCCTATGTTATTTTTGCCAAAAATGCAAAATCACAACCTAATCACAAGACAAAGCCAAATGGAGAGGCATTCTATAAAATACTAACCAGTAGTCTTTACAAGTTTCAGTCGAGAAAGACAAGGAAAGACTGAAGAACTGTCAGAGATTAGGAGAGACTAAGGAGATAATGAGAAATAAATCCAATGTGAGATCCTGGAAGAGAAGGAGAAAAACTGGTAAAATTCAAATGAAGTCCATACTTTTGCTAAACGTATTGTAACAAGTTAATTTCCTCATTTGGATAACAGTATGGTAGTTATGTAAGTTGTTAACATTAGGAAAGTAGGTGCAACCATGTATGTGAACTCTCAGTGCATGCTTTTCAACATTTCTAAGTCCGACATCATTTCAAAATAAAAATATTGAAAGCAGTGCAAGAAAATCATGGTCCAAATATGAAGCAAATTAAATTAGGATGGTTTTGAGCAATTAGTGAAATGTAGAAAATCCGTTTGAAAATTCCCATTTGAGTAGCACAGGGATTATGGCATTAGAAATTTAGAGAGGCTAATGCATTCCTATCAAAATACTTGCTTCTGCAGTAAACCATAATTACGTAGTTGTGTTTAAATGATAGTCATGCATTTTTAGCATTTAGAATCAACCTATAGATCATTCGTGCAAGATTTGATTATAATTTTAAAAAGAATGTAAATATTTTTATTCTTGACAATATAAAAGTAAAAATACAACTAGCAGAAATTGGGGAAGGGGGAGGTTAAGGGAAGTGTGGAGTACTAATAATATTCTAAAAAGTGAGAAGTTATTAAAAAGAAAACTATGGTTGTGAGTCAGTTATAATAAGTAAAGGTGATAATAGAATGGTATTTCTATATTAGGAGTAGGGGAGGTAGGATGGAGTGAGTAAATTCTCATTTATCTTGGTAAAATATTAAGAGAAAATATCTAATGTTGATAATCAAAGGACACATTTAGATACTGTTACCACTAATCACATTATGAATAGTGATGATAATAAGTAAATCCTTCTTGGCAACAGGACTAGAAATGGGCAGCCATGGGGTGAATCTGATTTTCTATGAGTATATGTGTGTGTGTATGTGAGGCCTTTTTAATGATGTGACATATTATGTTAATTTTGTAAATATTAGAAAGGACATAATAATCACAATTCTAATATTATGAATATTCTTCAACTGCATAATATTATTATCATCTTTTGTCACACATGAAATTTTATTTGTTTTTCAAAGCTGTGCTCAAAGGTCATTTTATTTCCATCTCAATATTTATGAGTGATACTGATGTGACCATAAAACTTTTTCTTATGATCCCAGATAGATTTAATATTTTGTTCCTCTGTACTCTGATAATACTGTTTATAATTCCATTAAGCAACTAATCGTAATTATTATAATTTATTTAGTAACTATCTATTTCCTTTGTCAGAATGAGAGTGCCTGAAGATTGGGTGTTATGTATCTTCCTCATGTTTATACTTCTGGCACTTATAGTGATTGAAATATATTTTTCTCAATATGTAAATATTCATAGAAACTAACAGTGACATCCTGCTTCCTTTAGGCTTTAAGGAAAATAGCCATATAGAACACAAAGGGGTCAGATTCTGGGAGAATTGTCTTGGTTCCAATGTTTCTGTGTCGATATCTTTCAATCATTTATTCTTCTAGGTCAGAATAGAAAATAATTTTGGAATAGAATAACCAGAAGTTGATGACTACTCCCCTTATTAGCCTGATTGCCTTCCATGATTAATACTTGTCAATGGTGGCTGACTATTACATTTTCCAGCATAGGTAGTATTATGGGTTGAATTGTATTCCCTAAAAGATATTGAAGTCCTAACCCTAGATATCTATGGATGTGACCTTATTTGTAAATAGAATCTTTGCATATGATAAAGTTCAGATAAGGTCACTAGGTAGATTCTAATTCAGTATGACTAGTTTCTTTATAAAGAGGGAAAATTTGGACACAGAGATAGACATGGACACAGGGAGAAGGCCATATGAAGATTGGAGTTGTATTGCCAGAAGTCTAGCAGGAGCCAGGAGACAGACCTGGAAAAGATCCTTAGTGAGTGTCTTTGCAAAGAGACTTTTGAACACCTTCGATCTTAGAATTCTAGCCTCCAGATTTGTCAGACAATAAATTTCTGTTGTTTAAGCCACTCTATTTGAGGCACTTTGTTATAGCAGCCCTAGGATCCTAAAACGAGCATTATTGGGAACACTTTTCAAGCAGATGGTCAGCACAAGTAGGCACCCTATTTCCTTGTTCTCTTATCTTCCCTTGGAGAGGATAACAAAGATGAGAGAGCCCAGCTTCATTCATGGTGTACTTCAGAACAGAGACCTCACCCTTGTTCCTCTCTCTTGTTCCAGGCTATAGGGTAGTCTGGTGCTTGTACTCTGAGCTCAGTGCCAACTCTCTAGATGAATAATTTAGGAAGCCCAATTGATAACATCTAACAACTTAGAGAAAAATTGGGACTGGATTGAATGACCTCCCCCTGAAGCAATTGTTCTGCCTTGTTCATGGTGAGGCAACTCATGGAGAGCATCCAAGGTCACTAGAAAACTACTATTTTTCTGTCTATTCTTTTTGCCAAGCTAATATCTACAGAAATATATATTATATATATTATATATATATTAGGAAATATATAATTAAGGGTGTTTTCTTTTGTCTTTTTTTTTTTTAATGGAACCAGAGGCACTCTTAGGAAAGAAGTAGAACCAGAAAGTAGACATATTTAGTTCTTATATTTGTGTCCCCTCTGGCAGTCACTTTCTTTCCATTTTGAACTACATGCTAGTTCTCTTTATATGCTATTCTACATGCTACTTTATATGGCTGAAAGATATGAGATATACATATTCTCCTTTCAAGTACCGTATGCATCACCTAAAGTTGAAATCATATAGTCGCAAACTGAAAAATTGCAATGAAGGAACTCATTAGTTTGGTATGGACCAATTGGTGACCCTTGGTCCAAACAACTATTATAGGGCTGGAGGCACAAGATAATGCTTAGTGATCACAACTTGCAGGACCCTACATTTTTTTTTAAAGATTTTTATTTATTTATTTGAGAGAGAGAGAGAGATCTCAAGAGAGAGCACATGAGTGGGGAGGAAAGAGAGAAGCTGGCTCCCCACTGAGTAGGGAGCCCAATGTGGGGCTCGATCCCAGGACCCTGGGATCATGACCTGAGCTGAAGGAAGACCTGAGCCACCCAGGTGCCCCTCGAGGACCCTACTTTTATAAACTCTGGTTTGGAGGGGGAAGAGAGGCAGCTTGTAGAAAAGTAGGATGGGGGCACGTAGCCACTTCAACAGACATTCACTATAAGGTGCCTATGCTCAGCTTATAGCAGACGTTAAGAATAGAAGTGTCACAAATTTAAGAGCAAACTCATGGAGTCCTGTTCCATTTATAATACTTTTGGGTTTTAAATGTGTTCTTCCCTTCTTTGAATTAGAGTTAATTGGAATTACGGTTTTCAGGTACTTTTAGAAATTCATTTTGTTTATCTATTTCCCCGGCATACATTTATTGACTGTCTAGAATATGGTTATAGGTTGAGTTGTGTCCACCACTCCTCAAAGGATTTTGAAGTCCTAATAAACAAATAAATGGTTCAAATATTTATATAAATATCACCTTTATAAAACACAGCCTTTTCTCTTTTAAACAGCATCCAGATACGTCTACCATTGTCAAATAAATCTAGATTCAACTCAATAGAGAATGAAAAATAGATGGGAGTTAAATTTCTTTATACTATTCCATATACTTTCCTGTGTACATAGTGCAAGACCCAGAATAGCATTCTATGTGTTTGAATGATGGATTAATTGATTGATTTTTGTGACAAACGGCAAATGCTGGTTGCCAAATTATATCTTCCAACAATTTCTGTCATTCAGAATTCAACTGAACTATAGTCGTAGGGTGATATCAACCTGGAGATACGTAAGAACAAAATTACCTGAGGTGCCCTGATATTCTGGGCCAGCAGCATTTCTATTTAGGAGTAATAAACAAAAACCGCAGTCTAGTTAAGGAAGACCAAACTCTCACAACGTCAAGTTTCTATTACCACTGAGCTAGCGATAACATTCACAATGCTCTGGGATGTGAATACTTCTGACCCTCTCTCCATTCTAAAGAACAAATGAATGGGCATCATTTTGCCATCACAGCTTTGTCTAGATGTGGGTTTTTGGAAATCAGTGTCCACGTGTAACTTTTTCCCTGACTGCTGCCTCTGCTGCATGAACATGATGAAAACCAGAAGGATATCAGTGTTAAGCAGAAACTTGGCCTCCCTACAGTCATAATTTTACCTTTATCTCACTTCTCATTGGGGAACCCTATTCTTTATTCAGACAGTAAAAGATAGTATGCAAAGTTGGACCTATGGTTTTTTTTTTTGTTTTTTTTTTTTAGTTTTGTGGTCTGTGACAGCCTAAAGGATTTTAAGTGAAAAAAACTGGACTACTAGGCAGGAAACCAGAGTTTCTCTCCTGGCTCTGCCTCTTGGTATGTGATTTGATGGGAGGAATCTATAGCTACCATGGATATTTAAAAATTTCTCTGATTAGAATTTCTTTCATTTCATCTAGACTCTTCACTCTTTTTTTTATATTAAGTGTGTATAATTCCTACATAAAATCTTAGAAGCTTTTCTCTCTCTCTCTCTATATATATATATAGTGTGTGTGTGTATGTGTGTAAAAGCAAATATATCAAGCAATATGTGTATATATATATTATTTTCTCTTTCTCCAACTTGATTCCAAATTAATCTTGAAGTAGGATTTTTTTTTTTAATGTAAACAGCTAGTTTAAAATTTTTCAATGGCTCCCTTTAGTCTACCAAAAAAAAAAGAGCTACAGTCATTGTTTGATTAATTAACACATTTATCTGTCCTTCTATTAAACAAGCATTTGATAAATGTCTCCTATTAACTCCTATAGTATTCAGCATGATAGTCAGTCCCAAAGACGCTAAGATGAGCAAACATGGTGCCACACTTCAGGAGTCAGCAGTACAGTGGTTAAGACATATATAGTCAGTCTCTTTATTTGCAGTGGTCATGTTCTGTAAGTCACTATGAACACTCAATTAGAGCATACAGGGTTAGGTTCCTTTGAAACTCTTTTCACAACACTTTTGCCAACTGAACAACACATAAACTGGATTCATTGTGTGCATTTTTGTCTAAAGATACTATATACAATATATATTGTTGATTCATTAACACTGAACTCATGATCAACAGTACCATAACTCATGCCTGAAAGGAGTTTATCTAGCCCATGTATTTTCTTCATAAGGCACATCAGAGCCTTCTTATGCTTAGAAACACTAGACAGCACTTCAGCACCACACTTACGGGCCATTTTAAACAGGAAAAATCACCAATGAAAAGCACAAAAATGTAAAAAATGTGTCACCAAATAAGGTTAGGAAAATGACCCTCTATAGTACCTCACATGGGAACACTTGCATTGAGCAAGTCAAATTTTTCATCATCCTGCACATGTCCTCTAATGACTGCAAATGTGCCATGTGTATGGGGGTTGCAAATAAATTTTGGTGAGTAGGTAAACTGGCAAAACAGAATCCTACATAATGAAGATCAACTGTATGTGAATGAATGGGAAAGAAGTGCTACATTTACAGTACAATACCCAAAGGAAAGTAAACACAGAGGGGAAAAAGGTTAACTGTTCTTGGGGGCGTTGGAGAACATTCTGTAGAGCAAATGATGAATGAGATCATATTTATTGGCTTCTGTCAACTAAGCAAAAGGCCTCCAGTCAGAGAAAATAACATACGAAGGTCATGATAACATGAAGCTATGTGACATATTCAGCAAGTACAAGCAACTTGACAATCCTTGTGTCTAAGGCTCAAAGTGAAGAGGTTGGAAGTGCCTGAAGAGGATAATAGCAGGTGATGAAGGATGTTAATGTCCATTTTAATTTCCTTGGAACACTTTTTGTGATGATGAAAAGCCATGGTCTTACTTTGAATGAGTGTATGCCACGAGTTAAGATCTGATTGTACTACCTTAGTATCTTGTGAGAAGGGAGGAAAATATTCTGTTGATATCAGACTGAAATGAAATTATTGGAAGAATTACAAAATTTGAGGTTAATTAATCCAGAAAATGTACAGTGTTACACAGGAAATTAGATGATGACAGTGAAGTAGGCATGTTCTTTCCCAAAGAAAGCTTTCTCTGGCTCCATCTCCTACTCTAGCCTTTGTGAGGTGCTCCTCAGATGTATACTCAGTGTCAGTTAATGCTGGAAATTTCTTCATACGTGCCCCATAGCAACTTGTTCCTATCTGTATTACAGCATTCATCAAACTGTATTTAATCTACCTTATTATATAGTTAAACTAATTCTTTGATGGTGGGAAATACTTTATTCACCATTGTGGCTCCAAACTCTATGCATGTCTTTCACTTGATAGGTATTGATTGAATAGATCAGTGTATGAGAGAGTGAAATAATCAACAGGAGTTAGCGCTTTGTTCCAACAGCCTTGCTCTCCATATGGAAAGAAGCAACCCTCAATGCTTTTCTCAGATGCAACTTCTGCACTAAAATTTTCAATAGTCAGCGTTATCTGGGTAAGGTGTTTGTTAGTTGTGAGCCATTTTATTTTAAAATGTTCTCACTTACACTTTCATAATAAGAGGGTAATATGCAAGAAATTACAAAATTGGAGAAAAGTCTTTAAAAATTAGGTGTATATTGTATTCAAGAAAGATGATGTGCTTTTTTAAAAAGCCTCTTTTCAGAATTTCCTGTAAGTGACCTAGCAGCAATTATTTTACCTGATACATGCTGTTTAGAGTGTTTCTGTGACATGACCTGCTACAATTGAAGAAGCCACCCTACAGAGGCACTTATCATCACAACTGTCATGTTTTCCTTTTTGCCAGGGATTTTAAATCTCACCACAAAGTCAACCCAGGAATCCCACTGTGGCTCATGTCTTGCGCTCTGTGCATTGCTCCTCTGACATTCTGAGCAAGACCAATCAATCACTTTCTTCCACCAGGAACTGAGTGGTCATGACATCACCATCAGCTTAGCCCTGTTCTAGAAAACCAATTGAGCTTGACCAAAATGAGCAGCAATTTATTTTCAACTGGGGAGGCTCAGTCTCTATAGGGTTTTAAATATCAGATACTGCTGCTAAAGTTGGGTCCAGGAGTACCTCTACAAAGCCAAGAAGGGAAGGGTAAAGGAAGATCAATGTGCTCATTTTCAATAAATCACTAGATTAATCCAGGTGGGATTCTGCAGCTGTGGGTGGAAAGCAAAGGGAGATCATTATTTGTATTTAAAAGTGCAAAAGCAAAATCAATTTTTTTAAATCAAGTTTCAGGAGGACTGACTGATGGAAGGGTAGATACATAGAGAACACTATAAATTTGTGGATTAGAAAAGCTTTCCCCACCCTTGCCACTCATTAATGTCAATGAACTCCACATTTCTGAATTCCATTTGGATGCAATATTCAACACATTTTATGCTATTAGTAATTCATTTAAAAGGGGCTTGTCCTGCAGGCTGCTTATGAAGAAATCAGCCTCACCAAGATTTTTTTAAACACTCTGTTTTTTACCTATAATGTCAATATGAACTAATGAAACCCTTTGTTACTATGGTCTTCGGTTGTATATACGCAAATGGAAACACTCTCAGCACATGCAGTTATATTACTTGAGCTTAATAAGCTCCTCAGGCAAAAGAATATTATGCATGAATATTAAATTTTCCAAGAAAATTTTTGAACAGGCACAGCACTAATTATAATGCTTTACAATCCCTGTATACACACACACATGCACACACACACGCACACATGCATACAACACACACGTGCAGACATATATATATTTTGCTAGGACAATTTCTACAAACCAGTATCTTTAAGAAATATTTAAAAAGTCCTAGATAGTTGATTATCAAGAAATAATTTAGTGTGGCAAACTTACTTGCTTGTGGTCTCTCAAAATTATTTTGAATACATTTCTATTTAAAGTAAAATATTTAATATCAACTACATGCATCAAAAGGTGCTTGGCCATCTGAATGCAGGTAAAAATACAGCAAAAAAAATAGTAACATAGAATGAAATAGGAACTGCATAATAAGTCCTTGCGTGCAGTCAGAGCGGAAGTGTCTGGTGTGATATGAAATGGTCAGGAAATTCTGTGAGATTTGAACATGAATTTGAAGAACATCTTTCAATATTGGTAGAGAAAAACTGATAGCACATTTCATGGTATGATAATGGTATGAACAAAGATACATAGGTAAAACATCCATCACATTTTCCTTTAAAAGTGCCTTTAGAATTCCCCGAAGAAGTGTTTCTCAAAGGTGTAGCTGAAATCAGAGTTTCTGAGATGACTATTGAAAAGATGCCTCTTTGGATTTCAGACCTCTTTGATGTGGGTCCAAAAAAATCTCTGGTGATTGTCATGCACACCACAGTTTGTGAACCATGGATAAAGTTTAGCCAGACTTGAAACCCACCGTTAGTACACAGCAGTCAGTACTGGCACTCCCTTTCCTAACATGATGGGAATTTATGTAGAAAAAAATTGCTCTTTCCTGGGCAAAGTCATTATATCCAAGTAGTTAAAAGCAGAAGTTCTAGAATCCTTCTGACCTTAGTTTAAATCATAGGGCAGTTTCCTCTTCTCTCTAGGCTCACTCTTTCTTTCTCCCTCCCTCTCTTCCTCTTTCCCTTTTCTTCCCTTCCACATTTCCTCCCTCTCTCCCTCCCCTCCCTCCCTCCTTTTCTTTTCTTTTTTCTTTTCTTTTCTTTTTTTTTCTTTTCTTTACTTTTCTTTTTTTCTTTTCTTTTTTTTCTTTTCTTTCTTTCTCTCCTATGCATTCCATTAGATTATTTCAAAGGCAGGGATCATCTGGTTTACAATATTGTCAGCACCTAGCTCAATAAATTATTGTGGTATATAGATGGTGATAATATATATTACTAATTCAATGAAATAATACTCACCTCATTGGATACGTGTAGAAAACCATCAAATAATGTAGTTAATGATTCAATTATAATTTAAAAAATCACCCATTCATTCTGTAAGTGTTTACTTAGATTTCTGTCCCAACCTAAGTTCTGGGTATGTAAAGGTAAATAAAATCCTTGACCTTAAATATATTACTGTTTTATGAAGAAAAAGTCAAATAAATGAAGAATTTGCTTTAAAATGTGATAGAAAAAAGTGTACAGTGTAACATGGAAACTTCTAGGTTAGCTGGGGTAGTGAGACAAAGCACGGGCGGTCAGAGAAGAGTTTTCTGAGGATTTGACATGACAGCTGTATTAGTTTCCTAGGGCTGCTGTAACAGATTACTACAAAATAGGTGACTTAAAACAACAGAAGTTTGTTCTTTCAGTTCTGGGAGCCTGAAATCCAAAATCAAGGTGTCAGTAGGGTCATGCTCTATTTGCAGCCTCTAGGGAAGAATCCTTCCTTTCATCTTCCTACTTTTGGTTGCCTTCCAGCAATCCTTGGCATTTCCTGGCTTGTACCTGCATCATTAGAATCTCTGCTTCTACCTTTGCATGTCTTTCTTCCCTAGGTGTATCTCCATCTGTTCTTTCCTTTTCTTGTAAGGACATCAGTTATTGGATTTAGCCTTCTGATCCCCGAACTGCCAAATCTATTATGACCTCATATTAACTAATTACATCTGCAAAGACCCTATTACCAAATAAGTCCAAATTCTGACCTGGTGGGCATGGGTTGGGGGAGGACACTATTCATCTCACTGCAACATCTAAACAAGAATTTTGAACAACAAGTAAAAGTTGATCTGGCCAAGAAGGGGGAAGTTCACTTACCTGTGATACACAGTGCATTGTTGATAGTGGCCTGGCCATATAGACACTCTGTTACTTTATAGTCGCTACAGTCTATACAGAAATTCTAGGCAGAAAACCACTTTTTGGACTTGGGTTTGCAATCTATCTTTTGCAGCTCTTGGATGCTTCGTCTCTGTCAATCCACTCTGGAAATAGGGTCAGGTCTAGTACGGTTACCAATAATCTCTCCAACCTTCACGACTCACTGGTTTGAAAGAATCGTTTTGCTTTCCAGACTCATGAATTTTTACTTATAGAAGCCAAGATCTAGGTTGTAATTCCTCTCCAGAATAGAAGATACGTGGCTTTGGTTTAACAAACAGAGGTCTTTTCATAACTTCATCTAACGTGTTTGTATCTATGCCTCTCCAAAACCGGGAATAACAAGATTGATGCCAGTCTGCATTTTATACCTCTTACAATGACATTTATCATAAAGGGAGTACAGGGAGGACTTGGCAGAGGTGAAGAAAGAACTGTGGTGTCCATTAAAAAATGATAGAAAGAAGCTTGTGTGCTTCAGTTGCTTTTCCTGCCTACTCAATCTTTTCAGCAGAAACAGCCAGTACTTTTTTCACTCCCATTTCTAGAAAATGAGCCAGAAAAGAGGTTCATTTGTTTTTTAGCTTCAACAACATTGAAGACCAAGCTTTGCATATATGATTTATGATATCTACTGAAATAAACCCCTTATGACCATGAGAGTGTCCCCCTAAGATTTGGTTGGGATTACTGAGTTTTTCTGCCACTTTAACCTAAACTGTTGAGCATAACACACTATACCCTACACCTTTCTGGAAAAACAGTACTGCCTATCCTATTGCCTTTATTCTGCAAGTCAGTGACATCCTCGTAAACTGACATCTGACCTCTTAGCCACCTATTCCACTGGAGAAAATGGCATGAACAGAGTTAGATTTTGTGCAACAGGAATAGCACCTCTGAACAGAAAACAAAAATCATAGCAGATTTATTTTGTGCATTGCATTATGAAATAATTTTAAAATTTTAGTTCAGTCTATATTATCTTTATTTAGATTGGCCTATTTCTGTTCCTGACTTTTCAATAACTGTGGACTAACTAAGCAAGGGAAAAGTCAAAAAAGTGAATTACATTTGCTTGTGGAAGAGCTAGTATGCGGGCAATAAATAACAGCTAGTTTATCTGAATATAAAACAGGATTAAATCAACCAACTTGGTAAAACAGAATTTTAAGTGGAACATTCTTCAAGTGATATACTAAAATTGCTTCCAACGAGAGTGCCTACATTTATTTATTTTTAAATGAATTTCACCATATTCTCATATTTGTATGCATTTTGGATCAGGTACTTGTTGAACTTGAAAACAACTGCTTTAATGTAAGAATATTGAAGAATTTGATAAGAATATCTTCTTTTGTTAAAGATTATTTACACTTTTTGGAAAATAATTAAATATTAAATACAGCTATATTATACAGAAGCACCTGCTGCAAAACCAGTAGCTAGAAGCAAGAAAAATGGCATGGTTTTCCAGTAAAAAAGAAAAAAAAAAGTTGATGCAGAAAACAGTCAAGAGGCATAAACTAAACATGAAACATTACATTTTCTGGAAGATAATGATTTTAAGGTATTTTACATTATATTTTAATATTGCATTAGAGAGAAGATATACTCTCATAGCATATTTGAAAAAGTGAGGATATATACTTTCTACAAATGGAAATACTATATTTCATTTTTATTATAATTATATCTCTGTAGCCATTTCACCACTCCATTAATTCTCATTTTAATGACAACATTACACACACATGTACACTTTTACTTTCAAGAAAAGCAAAACAGTCCAAAGTGAAGATTACAGACCTTTGAATCTGACTAACTAAGGAGCCTACGCGAGATGTTGCAGCTTGAGTCTTAGCTTTATGTGTTGAGAAGCGTATTGTACTTAAGAGTATGAGCCCCAGCTTTAGTATCTGCCATTTATTAAGTGGATGACTTTAATCAAGTTAGTATCTCTTTACTTTGGTTCCTCATCTATAAATAGGAGTTAATAGTACCTACTCCACTGGATTCTTTTCTAAAGAAAATAGTTAAGACCTTCCTGGGCACCATGTTTAGAATGCCTTGCTGTACTTAAGACATGTTAACAATTGTTATTACCTACAAATGGAGATATTAAAACTTCTCTCAGAGCTGTTGAGATAATTAAACATACACATAACATGTATATGAAACCTGTTATAAACTCTAAAGTGATACAATTGATAATTTATTATTATGTGACTATCAAATATGAGTCCTCTCTCTCTATTGTTCTCTGTGCCATATAGGCTACAGCAAGTCTTCTAACCTATTAGTCTCAACTTTAGAGCTCCTGTAGTTGCTTTGAGGGGGCACATGAAATCAATTTACAGAAAGTAAATGGTTATATAAATGTAAATTATTCTCATAACCTACAGCGATAGTTTGTATAGTTACTTTTTATTTTTGTATTCACACTATTATACTTGTTCCAGATGGAACAGATATTGTCACCATTTTTAGGAGAGAAAACCAAGGAGTTGAGACATCAGAAAACTGTTCAAGATTATTCGGGTACTTTGTAGCATAGCTGGAAGTTAATGCAAGTTTGCCAAATTCAAGGTCAAGAGATTGCACTTTAAGAAAGAAAAGTCTTGTCACTATTATATTTAAAGCAACATGGCCAATTGAAATTTCTTTCCAGCAGCACACTATTTAAGTTCTAGAGCTGAAAGGTAAGTGCTGACAGGATCTATTTCTACCAAACCTGATGAAAAAACGATTTCTAGGATTGCCAAGTTGTCACTGAAACTTTCCTTGACACCTGATTTGTCTAATGGATGCTTGATGATTATTTAACTCCTGGCATAGATAATATTTGCAAAAGATTTCATAAAATCTATGTTCAGCAGCCAACCTGCCCTAAACATTGTATCTTTACTATATCTCTGTTTTCTTTCCAAGTTTAAAATGTGCACTTCATCAGCCCTCCTTGCTTACACACAAGCTTGTTCCGAGTAGGCACAAATCGTTTTTAGGGAATGAAGCAGATATAAATAAATAAATACATGAATAAGCCTGTTCACTGTGTAATTTCTTTTCTGTCATCGTATTATATTGTTTAAGAAGCATTGCCTTAGATATGTTGCCGGACATAATATTGCAGGATAATTGAGGCTATTTCCAGATTGGAATCAATTTTTTCTATTGAACGTAGTGTTTTTTAGTGGACTGAAGCAAAGTGACTACTTGAAGAAGCTATATGATTGTTACTACAGAGAACCAATTAAATCCCACTCTGTAATTAGAATTTTTTAAAAAATTACTCATTGCATGTGTGAGTTTACTTTTTGATGTTAATGCAAGTATTTGGTTTAATTATGTAAGTAATTTTGCTTACTAGTTGCAGAACATCAAAAAAGAAAAAAGAAAAAAAAGATTTTCTTTTATGCAGAGGCTACTATCTTTTTGAAAGTTTTTAGGTTCTAAAAAGGAAACTCCAAGGTTGAANAAACTGACATCTGACCTCTTAGCCACCTATTCCACTGGAGAAAATGGCATGAACAGAGTTAGATTTTGTGCAACAGGAATAGCACCTCTGAACAGAAAACAAAAATCATAGCAGATTTATTTTGTGCATTGCATTATGAAATAATTTTAAAATTTTAATTCAGTCTATATTATCTTTATTTAGATTGGCCTATTTCTGTTCCTGACTTTTCAATAACTGTGGACTAACTAAGCAAGGGAAAAGTCAAAAAAGTGAATTACATTTGCTTGTGGAAGAGCTAGTATGCGGGCAATAAATAACAGCTAGTTTATCTGAATATAAAACAGGATTAAATCAACCAACTTGGTAAAACAGAATTTTAAGTGGAACATTCTTCAAGTGATATACTAAAATTGCTTCCAACGAGAGTGCCTACATTTATTTATTTTTAAATGAATTTCACCATATTCTCATATTTGTATGCATTTTGGATCAGGTACTTGTTGAACTTGAAAACAACTGCTTTAATGTAAGAATATTGAAGAATTTGATAAGAATATCTTCTTTTGTTAAAGATTATTTACACTTTTTGGAAAATAATTAAATATTAAATACAGCTATATTATACAGAAGCACCTGCTGCAAAACCAGTAGCTAGAAGCAAGAAAAATGGCATGGTTTTCCAGTAAAAAAGAAAAAAAAAAGTTGATGCAGAAAACAGTCAAGAGGCATAAACTAAACATGAAACATTACATTTTCTGGAAGATAATGATTTTAAGGTATTTTACATTATATTTTAATATTGCATTAGAGAGAAGATATACTCTCATAGCATATTTGAAAAAGTGAGGATATATACTTTCTACAAATGGAAATACTATATTTCATTTTTATTATAATTATATCTCTGTAGCCATTTCACCACTCCATTAATTCTCATTTTAATGACAACATTACACACACACGTACACTTTTACTTTCAAGAAAAGCAAAACAGTCCAAAGTGAAGATTACAGACCTTTGAATCTGACTAACTAAGGAGCCTACGTGAGATGTTGCAGCTTGAGTCTTAGCTTTATGTGTTGAGAAGCGTATTGTACTTAAGAGTATGAGCCCCAGCTTTAGTATCTGCCATTTATTAAGTGGATGACTTTAATCAAGTTAGTATCTCTTTACTTTGGTTCCTCATCTATAAATAGGAGTTAATAGTACCTACTCCACTGGATTCTTATCTAAAGAAAATAGTTAAGACCTTCCTGGGCACCATGTTTAGAATGCCTTGCTGTACTTAAGACATGTTAACAATTGTTATTACCTACAAATGGAGATATTAAAACTTCTCTCAGAGCTGTTGAGATAATTAAACATACACATAACATGTATATGAAACCTGTTATAAACTCTAAAGTGATACAATTGATAATTTATTATTATGTGACTATCAAATATGAGTCCTCTCTCTCTATTGTTCTCTGTGCCATATAGGCTACAGCAAGTCTTCTAACCTATTAGTCTCAACTTTAGAGCTCCTGTAGTTGCTTTGAGGGGGCACATGAAATCAATTTACAGAAAGTAAATGGTTATATAAATGTAAATTATTCTCATAACCCACAGCGATAGTTTGTATAGTTACTTTTTATTTTTGTATTCACACTATTATACTTGTTCCAGATGGAACAGATATTGTCACCATTTTTAGGAGAGAAAACCAAGGAGTTGAGACATCAGAAAACTGTTCAAGATTATTCGGGTACTTTGTAGCATAGCTGGAAGTTAATGCAAGTTTGCCAAATTCAAGGTCAAGAGATTGCACTTTAAGAAAGAAAAGTCTTGTCACTATTATATTTAAAGCAACATGGCCAATTGAAATTTCTTTCCAGCAGCACACTATTTCAGTTCTAGAGCTGAAAGGTAAGTGCTGACAGGATCTATTTCTACCAAACCTGATGAAAAAACGATTTCTAGGATTGCCAAGTTGTCACTGAAACTTTCCTTGACACCTGATTTGTCTAATGGATGCTTGATGATTATTTAACTCCTGGCATAGATAATATTTGCAAAAGATTTCATAAAATCTATGTTCAGCAGCCAACCTGCCCTAAACATTGTATCTTTACTATATCTCTGTTTTCTTTCCAAGTTTAAAATGTGCACTTCATCAGCCCTCCTTGCTTACACACAAGCTTGTTCCGAGTAGGCACAAATCGTTTTTAGGGAATGAAGCAGATATAAATAAATAAATACATGAATAAGCCTGTTCACTGTGTAATTTCTTTTCTGTCATCGTATTATATTGTTTAAGAAGCATTGCCTTAGATATGTTGCCGGACATAATATTGCAGGATAATTGAGGCTATTTCCAGATTGGAATCAATTTTTTCTATTGAACNAATTGGAATCAATTTTTCTATTGAACATAGTGTTTTTTAGTGGACTGAAGCAAAGTGACTACTTGAAGAAGCTATATGATTGTTACTACAGAGAACCAATTAAATCCCACTCTGTAATTAGAATTTTTTAAAAAATTACTCATTGCATGTGTGAGTTTACTTTTTGATGTTAATGCAAGTATTTGGTTTAATTATGTAAGTAATTTTGCTTACTAGTTGCAGAACATCAAAAAAGAAAAAAGAAAAAAAAGATTTTCTTTTATGCAGAGGCTACTATCTTTTTGAAAGTTTTTAGGTTCTAAAAAGGAAACTCCAAGGTTGAATATGGTGTTTATTCATCAGCTCATTTGCATTTATTATTGGGTAAGATTGTCAGAGTCCCTGAAAAAAAAAAAGAAAAACGAGAAAAAAATTTCTAGGGAGGTTACACTTTTTTTTTTTTCTACTATTATCCATGATATAGTTTTAGGCACTTGGCTTCAGATTAGAGATGTATTAGGTAGCCTTGGATTTCAGCTAGTACTCATCTCTTCATGTCCTAAAGTCTTACCTGCCAAATTTAAGCCTAGGTTTAGAAGGAGACCAAATTAGTGATCTTTGCCTGAAGGAGAGTGATTTTTAAGACACTGATAGAATGTTAGATTTATCAGAATTTTATATTTCATTTCTTATGATATATTGTAGACTTGCTTACAATCTTCAGTGAAGAAGCACAGCCATGTAGTAAGCTATAGATGATTAACCTGGTTATTTATTTATTTATTTATTTATTTTTTTAAAGATTTTTTATTTATTTATTCTACAGAGATAGAGACAGCCAGTGAGAGAGGGAACACAAGCAGGGGGAGTGGGAGAGGAAGAAGCAGGCTAATAGCAGAGGAGCCTGATGTGGGGCTCGATCCCATAACGCTGGGATCATGCCCTGAGCCAAAGGCAGACGCTTAACTGCTGTGCCACCCAGGCACCCCTAACCTGGTTATTTAAGGCTCTAGTATATGAGTATATGAAAATACTGGATAAAGACACCTTGGGAATGTATTGACAAAGCAAGAAACAGTGCAACTTTTGATGTCCCTCTACCCTTCTATATGTTGAGGGCAGATTATGATAATATGTGATCCTACTTTAGTCTACTACTCGTCATTTCCTTATTTCCCTTACAAAATAATAGAGAACCCAGCAAACCATTCTCTTTGACAGTTCCCTGGACTGGACAGGGATTTCCATTAATGCAAATGTATAGGATAGTTTACTAAAGGATCCAGTTAGAAATGGTGGGGCTTTTATGTGAAAATGTTTAGATGTTTAGAAATGTACTTATGTTTTAGTGTTTTAAACCTTAGTTCTACACATAAAGGGACTACTATAAACAATGTTTAAATCATAAACCTCTAGGAACAAGGATTCTTTTTTATATTAATACCTAATGTATTATTTTAGGTTTAACTAAATTTGAGGGTAGTAATTGCTATTATTTAGTCGCAATTACTTAAAACCAAAACCAAAAACCAAAACCAAAATCATTATTGAGATACAATGTTTACACAATACCATTCATCTGATTAAAGTATGTGATTTGGTGATTTTTGTTCGTTTGCTTGTTTCTAATTTTAATATTATATCCACAAAGTAGAGCAACCATCAACACAATCTAATTCTGGAGCATTTTTGTTGGCACAAAATACAGCCACTTCCCATTCTCCCTACTGCCCCAGGCCTAGGCAAACAGTGATCAAATTTCTGTTTCTGTAGATTTCTAATCTTTAATGAAAATGGAGGGATACATTGGGGCGCCTGGGTGGCACAGTGGTTAAGCGTCTGCCTTCAGCTCAGGGAGTGATCCCAGCATTATGGGATCGAGCCCCACATCAGGCTTCTCCGCTATGAGCCTGCTTCTTCCTCTCCCACTCCCCCTGCTTGTGTTTCCTCTCTCGCTGGCTGTCTCTGTCAAATAAATAATTAAAATCTTTAAAAAAAAAAAAAAGAAAACAGAGGGATACAGTATATGGATCTTTTTGTGTCTGGTTTCTTTGACTTAGCATGTTCAAGGTCCAACTGTTTTGTATCATATGTCAGAATTTCATTTTTTTTTGTTTATGTTAATTTGTTTATTTCCAAGTCATATTTAATTATATAGATATACCTAACACATTTCATTTATCCATTCAGCAGTTGATGGATACTTGAGTTATTTCCACTTTTTGGCTATTATGAATAATGCTTCTATGAACATTTGTGTACACATTTTTGCATGGATTCATGTTTTCATTGCTCTTCGGTAAATACCTCAGAGTGGAATTGCTGTGTCATACAGTACATTTATGTTTAACATGTTGAGGATGGCCCAACTGTTTTCTAAAGTGGTTGCACTATTTTGCATTTCCCTCAACAACACAAGAGTGTCAAATTCTTGACATTCTTGCCAGCATTTGTTATGGTCTGTCTCTGATTGTAGCAATCCCAGTGCTTGTAAAGTGATTTTGATTTGCATTTCCCTAATGACTAATGTTGAGGGTCTTGTCATGAGCTTATTGATAATTGGTATATCTTTGGGGCAACATCTATTCAAATACTTTTATCCATTTTTAATTTAGGGTACTATTGTTCTTATTGTCAAGTCGTAAGTGTCTTTTGTATCATCTGGGTAAAATTCCCTTATGAAATACATGGTTTGTAAATATTTTCTGTCTTGCCCTGGGTTTCTCTTTATTTCTCTTGATGGTATCTTCTGCAGAGTAAAAGTTTTTCTCACTTCCTAATCCCTTGCCATGCTTCCAAATAAATTACTTGTACTGAAATCCTTTGCTCCGGTAATGCTTTTGAAGGAATTGATTTATATTTACCATTTAAAAATGTTGATAGGTAATCTTGTGAGGCTTATTAAAAAGATGATGAAAACAGTATGCCATCAGATAGAATCTCCATATCTTCCTTTATTTTAATTCAATTTCCAGTGTTTGGTTTCATTCAATTACTAAACTATAAATTACAACAAATCCTTATTTGTTGATGCCAAATGATTATAAAGCCTATGTTGTATCTGTTATCCATATTATAACCTAGCAAGAAAGTTCCACATTTAACCTGCAATCTCTAATACTTTCTTCCTGTAAGAAATACTTTTTTGTTGTTGCAGAGTATTATTTATAAACTCGACCATTCAGATGAAGGAGCTGAGGGGTCTCTCACTCTCAGGAAAACCAAAACTACAACCAAACAAAACTGTAAAGCAACACATGAAAATTCTTGGCTTATCTCACATTTCTGCTAGTTCACATGGGGAAAATTCATGGTAATTAAAAGTGCATCTATTGCAGCAGCAAAGCGTAATAACCTACACTTACTAGATGGTCACTAAAGCTTTGCTGCATGAAGTTTTAAAGAATTTCAAAGAAGTCTCATAGTTGAATGAGGCAAGGGGATTTAATTAATGCAATATCTAAAAGGAAATTAACTTCAGTGTAAATAGTAAGTTAGCAATTGATATATTGCTAGAGAAAGGTGACCTAACTCTCAGAGCAGAAACAAAAGTTACCAAATAAAACTTGAGATACCAAGAGGTCATTTTAATTTTTCAACTTAAGTTTTTTCTTTCAAAACTGGGTGAGACCCCAATTTACATAGCAAATATGAAAAAATGTGGTTCTTATCCCTAACACGCTGATAAAAGGGGCAACAGAGTTATCCCAAAAGCAGGTCAAAGGGAATTGAGGAGTGAAATGGTTCTGAATGACCAAGAGATCTGTTGAATAAACTTCCAGGCCTTGTGAAACTACCAATAGATGCTCACAGAAAAATAAACTCAATAACTTTGCTTTTGGATTGTGTTAATATCTGTCAGTGACCTCCTGTGAAGATATTTAGAAGGAGATCCTCGTGGAATGCATGTATAAAGAGGCTAGGCAGCTCTGAGGAAATCACACCTGTGGGGCATGGGGAAATTACTGTGCTCAGATATCAGGACATGAAAATCCAAAAGCCTGAAACATATAAGAAGTGAAAACCTAGTCCATTTGAGATTATGATTTTTTTCCTTTTCCGTGTTCTAAGCACTTTTATGGAGGGAGTACTTGTTCCTACAAAGCAGATGTAAAGCAGACTGTTTTTATCATAAACCCATCAGAACCTACAGATGCTTCTTAATCCGCCTTTCACTTTGACTGATAATCCCCAGCCTCTGAAAACTTACATGAAAATAAAGTTAAGAAACACATTTTTAAAATGTCCCCTTTAGGTTTTAGGAATATTTACTACCCTGAGCTCAGAGTTCTGCAGTAGCATATAATTAAATGGTGCTTCCAAGTTCTGAATGACAATACTATATTGAATTCAGAAAGGAAAACTGTCAGCAAAATGTAGATTATTCATTTGTGAATTCAAGGATCTTGATTTGAATGAAATGCTTTATAAAATGTGGAAAAGAGGAGGCGGATGAAACAATTGCAAAATCCTGATGAATTATACTGTTTGGAGAATTAAATTTTTAATGTTAACTAAGAAAAACTGGTGAAGCTAATATAGTCTAAAGAAGAACACTATCAAAGATTCTCTTCCAGGCAGAATGCCATACAGCTTGAGCCAGCTTTCTGCAGCAATACCTTCAGGTTTTATTTAAATTGAAATAAAGCCTGCTGTCTTAGCTTTAGCTGGCACAATGGAATGCTTCTTGCTCAATTCCAACATTAGACCTGCAATTGCATCTAGTGATATATATTTGCAAATATATGTGTCATAATGTTTTTACATAGCTTGCCAAAAATTATTGTCAAAACTCATTATTCAACTAAAAGTAAAATAAATGAATAGATATATAAATGACTAAATTAATAAATATGTAAATAACACCAGTAGCTTCACAGTTCATTTGCCAAAGTAATTCAGTTGAAAATCGAAACATCTGGAAAGAAAATGGGTGTATCATAGAAATTACATTGACCTAATAATTAGGGTCATCCAGACTTATTCCTTTAAATGACAGTTTTTTGTTTTGTTTTGTTTTGTTTTTTACTAATAAGATAATAAATAATCTTATCTTCAGTTCAGTTCTTTTTTTTTTTTTTGAAGATTTTATTTATTTATTCGACAGAGATAGAGACAGCCAGCGAGAGAGGGAACACAAGCAGGGGGAGTGGGAGAGGAAGAAGCAGGCTCATAGCGGAGAAGCCTGATGTGGGGCTCAATCCCATAACGCCGGGATCACGCCCTGAGCTGAAGGCAGACGCTTAACCGCTGTGCCACGCAGGCGCCCCTTCAGTTCAGTTCTTAATGTCTTAAGGGATGACACTATGGAGACCCTTAAATTACCCAAGTAGATTTGCATTTTGAGAATATTTCTAAAATTTCTTATATTTATCCATTCTTTATTTTGCTTAATGATGGGCTTTAATTCTTAATAGAAGACTCCTTACACTGTTTCAATTATTTTCTGTGTCCACACAAATCATATATTCATAAAGACTTGTAACTACATATATCAAGCACATTTATAGTTATCATATCCCCTTTATTGGACATATTATTAAGATGTCACCTCTTTATTTTTTAAGAATGAACTTACTTTGCCTTTTATTAAAAAGGAAACCACAGGCTCTAAATGGAATCACTTATGCCAGGCCAAGTAACCAAACCAAGGTTTAATACCTAACTGCAATTTCAGCCTCCTCCAGAAATGGATTCTTACTTAACCAGTCAGGAATTTTCTGGTCAGCACCAATGAGTTAACCTGTCACATTGCCCTCTTCATCCCACAAAGGAAGATGAGATAATTTGGCAAAGACTCCCTGCCCTTCCCCTAAGGGAAGGTGACCTTGCCTGAAAACAATCCTTTCTTTTGTTTTGCTAATAACCTCCTCATCTCACCCTCTTTCCTATAAAATCTTTCCATTTTGTACAACTCCTTGCAACTCCAGTCTACTTGCTAGATGGGATGCTGCCCCATTCTTGAACGGCTTAATAAAGCCAGTTATATCTTCAAATCTATTTAGTTCAATTTTGTTTTTATAAATACTTTTATATTGTCAAATGTACTATATGCATATATGCATGCGACCACCAAAGTGTATTTCCAGCATGAGAGGCTTTTAACTATTATTTTGCATTGACAATAGAAATAATCCAAATTCTAAATAAAAATCTCAATTCCCTTGAAAATTTAACTTCGATCCCCATATATTTTACTAAAGAACTTGGAAAATAACTTAATTTTAATTATAATTTTTCAAAATACAACATTTTAATCAGATCCTTTAAAATGCTAGCTGTATAGATAATTTCAATAGCATAACTAATATTTGTTGAATATCTACCGTGTACAAAACATTATGCTAGTTAATATGGAGAGAGTTGATACAAATATCAAGCACAGTTGATCCTCTAAGGCCCTCAAAATCTAGTAGGGAGTAAAGGACTTGGAAAGGAGACTAAGAGGAAACTAGAAATGAAGTGGAGGGGAATTGCTCTTCTTCTTTTTCTTCCTCCTCCTTCCCCTGCCCTCCCGGCCCCTCCCCCTTCTTCCTCTTCCCCTTCTTCTCTCTTCTTCTCTCTTCTTCTTCTACTTCTTCTTCTTTCTTCTCTCTTCTTCTTTAGAAGAGTATCCTGATATTAATTAATTCAGGATCCAGATCCTGAAGAATAGAAAGACTGAGAAATGGGTGTAGAATGGCAGACATTGACTTCTGTAGGACAATATTTTGATATTCAGAGAGACCTGGATAGCAAGATGAGGAATAAAATTAGAATAACTCATTTGGAATAGAGGAAAGATTTCAAATAGAAGAACACTAGCAGAAAACCAGAAGGGAGGAAACAGGTCACCAGGTGATGGCCAGTTTACAGAATGACCCACTTAACTTTGTGTGAAGGATTTTGAGGTACGGCACTGAAAGTCTGACGAGAAGAATGAAGTAGGTATCATACACTGAATATAGAATTCATTGGCCCACCTTTTGAATGTGCCTTCCCTTATGGCACATGTTGAAAAATTGAAACAATATCCCAGAATCCTTTACACCGAGGTTTCAATATCCAAAATTAATTCCCTTCATATAGATGCACTTACACTTGATTCTGAAGATGAAAATTAATGAGACTTTTCTCTCTCCATTGGCTGTTGCTGCAGTGCATGTTCATTGACGCACTGGGCATTTCTGTAACAGCATTACAGGGTCAAGTTACTAATTGTGGGTGTCAAGAGGCAGTTGCCACAGTAATAGTGATAGCTTTCTAATTCCTTAATTATAGCTCTAAAAGAGCTCTCTCAGTTCTTCTCTCTGATACTGGCAGAGGTGGTATCCCCAATGGACCATCTCAGTAGTATGGTTCCAAGAGTTATGTGACTTGGAGGCTCAGGGTGGGGTGCACATCTGCAACTTATCAGAAATGCTTGTGAGCATCTAATTTCTTGTATGAAGTCACTTTTTATTTGTATTTATTTACTTATTTATAAACTAATTTATTTATTTATTTGAGATGGAGAACAAGAGAGAGAGCACAAGTGGGGAGGAGGGGCTCGATTCCCAGACCCTGGGATCATGACCTGGGCGGAAGGCAGATGCTTAACTGACCGAACCTTCCAAGCACCTCTGAAGTCACTTTTTATACAGATAAAGAAAGTGATTTATGCTTTTTACCTCTAAGGTCTATATGATCAACAGTAAAAGAAGATTTTCATTGATGTTCCACATTTTTTTCAAGAGGGAATTTTGGAAAACCATGCTTGAGCTCTATCCACTCAAGACTAAGATAACTACTGATAATACTGGCATACACCATTGTAGAGTTTGTCTCTATTGAAGATTTTGGCTAAATAAATTATTGATTATTCTTTCAGNATACACCTTTGTAGAGTTTGTCTCTATTGAAGATTTTGGCTAAATAAATTATTGATTATTCTTTCAGTTTTAATCCTATGGATTAAATAGCATGCAGTTTCGGTGTGCAGTATTCTATTTCAGTAATCAATAATGTTCCACACAGTAAAGTCTTACTGTTGTAGAAATCTTAGGGAAAAAGACTTCTAGCCAGAAGATTTTTCCGGGTAGTCAAAAACATTTGTCATTAGAATATTATGTATATGTAGGTATAATATCTATTATCCAATCACATAGTGAAACTTAGCATTGTTGAAAATAGGAAAAATATATTTTAAAAACCCACAAAGTGAGAATCTCATAATTCAGTTTCACAAATATACATGCTACCAACTTTTTAGCTCATGTATCATCCTTTGCAAATCGGTATTTATTTGTACATTGCTTTATTACTTACATTCTATTTTTTTTAATAACTTACATTCTAAATGTAAGTTGGAAGACTTGGACCATGTCATGCTCTATTATAAATATGTAAAATTAATAACTATCTTTTATTTGCTTTCTATTGCATTGTTTTANTAATAACTTACATTCTAAATGTAAGTTGGAAGACTTGGGCCATGTCATGCTCTATTATAAATATGTAAAATTAATAACTATCTTTTATTTGCTTTCTATTGCATTGTTTTAAACTTATAATAAATGCTACTATGATATTTCTGGGATATTTAAATTTAAAATACTTCATGGATATTGTTTGAACTATAACCCATATGCATCTATCTGGCTATGAAATAAATATGTAGATGTGATAGAGTATCCCTTGATAACTTAAGAACAGCCTGTGAATAATTAATATCATGATGTAATTAAGATAGCGATAAAGATAGTAGTACATGGCATAGCAATCAATGTCTAATGATTTGACTTCTTGAAAAAAAATCTTTAATCTCTCACACTCCAAAGAGGGTTATTTTTCACTCTTGACCTTAGGGTTTGTTGGTTTCTTAGCATCATTCAAAGCATCTTTAAACTCTGAACACTAGTTCCATATACCAGAGGCATCTCCCATTTTGTACATCTGCCCTCTATCTTTTTAACACTATATATCATTAATGAGGAATCAAGAGCTATTATTGTCTTTTTTTTTAATGTGTACAGATGAGTCATTAGGCTTATTCAATGTTATAAAGTTACCTCCAAGTAAAATAACAACTTCTACTTTTCATTTCTGTTAAAGTCAGATTATAATATTTTGCTTGGTTTTAAGGATAGGCTTTCACAAGCTTTCCTAAGCCCACCTTGTAAATTAACACTGAAACACAGTATTGGAAGAGATTTAGCTGTATGTAGATTGCACCTGCTAACAAACCAATGACAAGTAAACTGAGTAAGAGATGCTTTATATGAGCACCAGACCTATATTGTATTTTTGTTTATTTTCTTTATTAAATTTTTATTTTGATATGATTTCAAACTTACAGAAAAAGTAGCAAGAATAAAACAAAAAGTCTTTGTATATCTTTTACCAGGTTCTCAAATTGTTGACATTATACCACATTGGGCTTATCATTTTCTGTATATATTTATATATATCATTTTTTCTTGACCATTCTAGAATAGTGTGCATTTTCTTAAAACAAGAACATTCTCCTCATGACCACAAAAGGATTATCACAATTAGGGAATTAACATTGATATCATACTATCATTTAGTCTATAGACCCCATTTAAATTTACTCAGTTTTTTCATTTTCATCCTTTAGAAATTCAGGATCCAATGGGTTACGATATGTTATTTATTATTTATTTAGATGTACCAATTATCTATTTATTTAGATGTACCAATTATCTCAGATTTGGCAGCAGAAACGACCTTAAATTGTGTCCTTTCGACATTATAGCATGATGATACCTATTATTCTTTGATCATGGCATTATAGCATGATACCTATTATTCTTTGATCATGGTCTTTCTTCTAGCACAAAAAAAGATATTCTCAGTATAGCTTATACTTCTCTTAACCTAGATCTGTAATCAGTCATTTCTCCTAGACCTTTGGTTTCTTTTATTGGAGAACCAAATTTAGAAACTGATACACAGATGATATTCTGCTCATCGATACTGGGGTGTTATTGCCACTGGGTGTCTGCAGGCAAAGCTGGAAAATATGTTTGTATAATCATGCACGCATATCCACATATTTGTCTATATCAACTCTATATGTATATTTATAGATAAATATGTTAAAAAATGAGTTCACACCAGTATTCTCAACATTGATTCAACTTCAAAGATTTTTATTCTACCTTTCTCCTTCCCATGTTTGTTACTCTCTTCTCCAACTATGAGAAACATGACTCCCATTATCCCAATGTAATGATGAGCCCTCATGACTATTCTAACACTTTAATCAAAAGGTGGAGTTGGTTAATTAAAAAGACAATAAAATCTGTCCACCTGCTCTTCCCCCTCCCTTTCTCTGTGGTTGGCATTAAGGCTTGAGGGTCCCATTTTTAATAGGAATTGGGTGGAGAGTGTGGTCAACTTAATGGGCTATGTACAATCAATACTGAGGCCGACATGGTCAATCTATATTTACTGAGTATCTATCATGCTTAACATGTGCTGCTAGGTGTTTTGGGGAGTGGCTTAGATCTAACTTTTTTCATGTGCTTTTTCATTTTTATTGGTGTAATTTAACCTCATCTTGTTAAATGTTAAGAAATTTTTTTTTCTTTTAATCTGACTTTTGTCCATCATGATGTCTGTTCTTAGCCTGTCTTGTCTCAGCCTGGGTGGATAGCGCAATATCACAATCATGGTGTGGCACTGCATCTGCAAATGGCCTGATCCTGCTCCATGCTTCCTACCTATGTGCATTCCTAAAATTAGATCAAGGAGAAAAGTTTGATTAATAATATGTGTACATATGCATATACACACACATAACAAGCACTAAGGAAGGGAATAAAATAATAAAAAGACAGAAAACCCTCCTGTTTTTCCAACTTTGCCATGCTAGGCTGTTGTCTGTTCCTAACAGATGTGTTCATTATTAGTTCCTTAACAATTTCTGAGTAATTTTGTACATGCTTTATGCTCTTCCTCCACCATACTCAGAAGTATAGCTCTGAACTTTGGTAAGAAAGTTGTATTTTCTCTCTCCTAAGCCCTATTCTTATTTCTTCCTCTTTCCACCTGCTTTCTTTAATTCAATCACTATTATCTATGGCGCACACCTCAAAGCAGCATATTCCTTTTGTTAGAGCCAAAAGCAGACATTGTAGCAATTTGGAATACATGAATGGAATCATTAAAGCATCACTCCTACTGTGAAATTACAAACATATGTGTATCACTAGAATCCTTCTCATATTTGTTTGTTTTCTATATGATGCTATCATTCCACTTGTCACATTATAATGTTTATTTACATATCTATCACATGTCTATTTACAGTAGTAATAATGAAGCCAGTAGGGGAGGGATCAGGAGAATGCTTTTCATGTGTTTGGGATGGAATTTTATTTTTTATTTTCTTTCATTACTTTTTTTTTTTTAAAGATTTTATTAATTTATTTAACAGAGATAGAGACAGCCAGCGAGAGAGGGAACACAAGCAGGGGGAGTGGGAGAGGAAGAAGCAGGCTCANATTTATTTACATATCTATCACATGTCTATTTACAGTAGTAATAATGAAGCCAGTAGGGGAGGGATCAGGAAAATGCTTTTCATGTGTTTGGGATGGAATTTTATTTTTTATTTTCTTTCATTACTTTTTGCTAATTTTTTCTAATGGTACATATGGACTGTATCTTTTGTATCTTTAAGCCCGGATACTGACACACTACCTGGAAGAGAACCTAGTAAGATCTCAGTAAATATCAAATATTTCATGAATTAGTTGATAGGTCTGGATTAACATATTATTAACTGCCTTGATAAAAATTATTTCAGCACAGCCCCAACATGGTGGAGTAAATCAAAGCAAGAGTATATTCTAGAAGGATCTCACTGATATGAGAAGGGGAAGGGACAAGCTTTGAACTTGATTTCTATTCACATATAAAATTTCTTTTAAAAAGTCTAGGGGTGCCTGGGTGGCCTAGTTGGTTAAACTCTAGGCTCTTGATTTCGGCTCAGATCATGATCTCAGAGTCACGGGATCAGGCTCTGAGCTCAGTGGAGAGCCTACTTGAGGATTCTCTCCCTCTCCTTCAGCCGCTTCCCGTGTGTGTGCGTGTGTGTGTGTGTGTGTGTGTGTGTGTGTGCACGTTCTCTTGTCTCTCTTTCTAAAATAAGTAAATAAATCTAAAAAAAAGTCTTTCTGGCTCTTATTACTGAATCTTTACAAAAGTGTCTTCTGGCTCTTCAGATTTGTGGTCTGTAGTTAAGTTTTTATATTTTTATCAGATTCTTGTTTTTGATGGTTTAATTTTTCCCTCTGTATTTTAAGAGCTCTAGGATTGATCCTGGAGAGCCTCCATTTCATTGGTGAGACTCTAGGAGTAGGATACAAAAAGGGACCTAGATTTTGTTCTAAAACCAGATTCGTAGAAGATTTTGTCTGGTTATTTCAAGCCCCAAAGCAATACCTTTAAAATTTCATTAAAGGTATTAGGGTAATTTTTTTCTCTAGTAATAATTACCTAGTTAATGAAATTTTGCTTTTTAACAAGGAGCTATAATCACTATAAATTGTTGCATTAAATGTAATAAATTTTAATTTTCTTTTGATAGAACTGATCTCATCTTTACACATATATTGCTAAAATGCTGGCTTAAAGCTGATATTGATCCATAATAATATTTGAAATCAGTATACATAGCCTCAAGAAATGGGTAAAAGAATAGAAGAAGCCATCTCCTTATCCAATTTCTAATCCATGCAATTGAAAATAGGTGAATTTTCATTTTATAACACAGACCTAACCCACCTTATTTTAAATTCATTGTAGGAGCTTGACTTGCAAGACAAAATTCATAGAATATTTTAAAGTCCTATTGCTGTGGAGATTTATGCAAATTCCTTATGGAAATATAGACACAACTTTCCCTTCATCAATAATGATGCATATTTTCCTGTGAAATATAGGCTGGACCTCACCATCACTATATGAGACTTTTCCAGTGTAGTCATTGTATAAAAAGCATTGGTGGCATTTCACTGAAAAAAAAAGTAGCCTCATGTTAATTTAATGTTTCAAATGACTTTAGGACTTTTAAATACTGGATTTGGGCATAGACATAAAATTCTTTCTTTTCTCTAGGAGGGTGAGGGAAGGAGAAGAGATGGGTAGCAGGAGTTGAAAATTAAAATAAGTTTTAATAAACATACAGGTTACTAAGAAACCTTACTCAAATTAAGGACCCATCAATGACAGGCATAACAGGTTTTTACAATACTTTTATCTAAAATGCACAGTGATAGTGTATTTTGACTATTCATTTTCAACTCTAAATTAAAGTTATGGTTTTGAACACTAGGGAATGTCAGTGAATGAAATAATCAACAACATAATAGGAAGGAACTTGTTCTGCAAATCTTTTCTCAAGTGACTTTTGGAATAGAATCTATGCAATTATACTTTTCCTTTTCTCGAAGAGGGAAGGAAAAGAAAATATAAACTTTAAAAATTATCATATTAAAACACATATGGCAGATGGCCTCTTTTTACTTACCAAAAATATTTTTGACAGGAGAAGGAAAGGGCTGGAATCTGTGAGGGCAAGTAGACATGTACATTTTAAGTTCTATTACACTGATTGATTTCATAAAAATAACAAGCTATTTAAAAATTACACACTATTCACTTATCTCCTTGTACTCTTCACCAGATGGCACCCAGCAAAAGAGGCATGCCATCAATCATCCTGTGTCTTGCCCAGCGCTTTTCCTGTCCCACTTTTCTCGTGCCTTTCAGCTCCATTTGCCACTGTGGCATCTCTACATGTCTGTGTGCTGAAACAGTCAGCTGCCGTCACTTGGCTTCCTAAATCACTTGGCTTAAACTTCAGTCTCTCTCCTTAAGAAAAGCTAGGCACCACGCATCATGTCCACATGCTCATGTCAATATGCATAGAGTTTGGGAAAGGGGGCATTGGTGCTGAACTGTCTCCATTTTTTACAAGAGTCCTTTGGTCTATAGCGATTTTCAAAAAGTTAGGTTTTCTGGTGCATCTTTTCTTGATGCAACTTAATTTGATGGTTTGGATCGATAAACTCTTGCATTAAGAAGCATCTCCAAGATTTTGACAATTCGTACCAATCAAGTTCAAATGTGTCACAAAGTGACCCATCTGACAGTATCTTGTCCAGGCTTTGAAAACAAGTTGCTCCTGTTGCATGAATTATAGACATGATCAGTCCCCAAAGGGGTCCTTCAAAAGGGCAATAGCAGCAATGTATTAGAAGGATAGAAAATTTAAATATAAAGGAGAGGGAAATTAACTTTCACTAAGTTAACAAATGCCTACACTCTTGATTACTAATAGGTGTCAGTTTGCACTGAGGAGCCTATTCTATCTCAGTGAACAGATGCTACTTCTAAATGTTAGTGCATCAAAGTTGAAAAACATCATAACCATAGAATTCTAATCATCTTTTGGTTGGAAGAGAGGGTTTGGTCTATTTGAAAATGAGTTAAGACACATTAGAGACTGGACTATTTACAGTAATAACGAGATGCTTTGCATAACCTGTTCTTTTTATGGATGATGCTATTTATCCAACTTTGGCCTGTTTGTTAGACACACTGGTTTGGTTTTCTTTTCTCCTAGTCAGGAACTGTGAGTACTATTCACTTCGTTCTCATCACATTCTACCTTATAATCCCACATTTATGTGTATAAAGGTGCATCTATATAAGACACAGGCCCAATGCAGAATGGGAATGTTGGACCCCTTGTCCAAAACTTAAGACTTTTAAGACGACAAGAGAGTAATAAGGCAAACATAGGGTATCATGTCCTTGTGCATCATATTCTTTCTTGCTCCCGTTTAAAATCCTTGAAGACAGATGTTTTCTTTCTTCTTTTAGTTATTTTGACTATTATACATGAATATGCTTTAAAAATCAAAATGTATCAAAGAACATATAATGAAAATTGAGCTACTTTCTTTCCCAAAACCCTTAATCATATTGCCCAGGGAGTATCATCCTCAATAGAGTCTTGCGTGGGCTGTGCCTTATGCATAATGCCTTTCCACTTCATAGAAATGAAAGAAATATTTGTGGCTTGTTATATCAGACTGTGTATTCTGATATAGCAGCAATGGCACCTAAGTCACTGACTGAGAAAATGTGTGACAGTTAAGCTGGAGAGGAGACCTAAATATGCACTTTCATTTAATGAGTGAACACAGAATATCAATAGTTTTCTCTTAATACTAATTGTGCTCATTTATAATGCTCAGTGAAAATTAATTTTAAAAGATACTAATTATATTGTATCCACAAAGAATTCACTGTTGGCTTCATAATGGGACTTGCTTGACAAAAATCAACTGAAATGAAAGCATATTTGGGTTCCTGTAACAGTGAACCTGATTAATTTGCATTAAACTGTTTGCTTTAGATTAGGTTAAAATAAAGCAGACTTGAAAAGTCCTACTATGTAACAGGGAATTTAATTACATCCTCAGGACATCCCCATGTATTAGGGTTTGTCATCACAATTTTACAGACAAAAACGTGAAGTCTTAATGACTGGAGGGAACCAGCCCAGGGTCAGTGAAGCAAGTAAATGGTTTCTAAGTCTGTACACATTATATAGTTCTTACACAATCCCTTGAGTTTCCATGTTACAGAAGACTTAAAATAGTCCATCCAATACCTATCTCAGTTATTATAAGCTTCCTAAGTAAACCGGTAATTGTACGACTCAGAAAATTGTATCTCTTGTATTTGGAAAAAATGTATCATCTCATTAGAATTCATCAATGCTAATAAAGTGTGTGAAAGGGGGAAATCAACACAGCTAATGTGTAAACCTGAAAAACAGAAACAGAAGAAGATAAAAAGAAATGACCTGGAGCCCTATCTGCGAGCAATATTTATTTATTTATATGCTGGATTCATATTGTGCCTTCCTTCTGAAGAGCTGTTATAAGATCTTGCACGTGGTATGCTTAGAAAGAGAAATTTGTGAAATCAGCCTGGGCTTGGGGGGTCGATAACCTCGAACAACATATTCCAAGCATTTGGTGGACGTGAAGAGCCCACCGCTACTTGAATGAATAATTAACATTTACTGAGCAGTTAACACATTTACAGGTGTGTTGGCGTGTGCGTGCTCTCTCTCTCTCTTTTTTTCCCTTCCTGTTAAAAAATGAAGCTTTTAGTGGTGATGACATGTGGTCTAATAGGTATGGTTAAAAGAACAGTGGGTAATCTGTAGTCTTTTCTAACCGGAGCACATGCAAAGACTACCCATTATTTCAAGCCCTAGGGGGATAAAGTGATCTTTTGCATCATTTCTGAAGTGTGAAATAAGAAATGTATCTTTGACAGTGTTTAGATTTCTAACCACATGAAGGATTGGAAGTGTTTTTGTTCCAATGTAAAATGAGAAGATGGTGTGATTTCAAAATACTTATGTCTGGGGAAGGGGTTGAAAAGTAGCATTTTCCCCCTCAGGTTGTTTTTATTCCCAAATGGGCCATTTATTCATTTACTTACATATTTTCTACTTTTTTCAATGTCTACCATATGTAAAACCATGAAGGTAAACAGAAATATTTTTAAGGTATGGCCCAGACCTCAAAACAAAGTAAGGCAAAGATGAGTAGAAATGATCACAGGAAATGCATATTGTGGGGAGATGCTATTTGAAGCAGCAAAGATGGACCATATATACTATAATGGGCTGAGTATGGAAATAAGTAGTCTTAATGCCCACACCGAAATGCCTCTTTGGGTTTTTCTGGAGAAAAGATAATCTTATAGAGAAGTCACAAAAAACATTTTGACAAGCCATCTTTCAGATTTCTGAAGTTTCATGAAGGAATTTAGACATAAAGGGGTGTGGGCAGGAAGGTGTAAGTGCATCGCACTAAATGTAATCACAGTTACAAGCTCAAAGGGGGCATCCAGTTGACATGACTCTGAAGAATTGGTCTTGTTTATAGTTATATGTATTTTCTCTCTGAGAATAACTTACCACTGCTCACTCCAAGATGAATTCTATGCCATTTGGTTTCCCATTAACCTAATATTGTTTATTCTTATGTGATACAGTGCTTCGAATCCTAAAACTAATTTTTCTTTGACACTAACACCTAATTTACTTGGAAAAAAAGCTATTGTCACTTCTTCTCTATTCCTTTCCTTCTCAGTGAATAAATTTATTATAAGAAGCATTGTTTCAGTATCAAGGTAAATAAACTATGATAGAGCTCATTATGTTTTAATCTTTTATTACTGTTAATACAACAGTAGCACATTGGTTGTTGATGAAATAAAGTAAAATGCTTCTCTCAGTCTTTGTAAGAATGTTCTGGGAATTCTTTTACATGTCCAGTTAGGGATGACAAAAATACTGCATATATATCAGATTTAATCTTCTTAAAACAGTAATGAATTTCTCTCTTCCTGCCTCAAAAACCTTCCATGTCTAACTAAAGTTCACAGAATAAATCTTGGATTCCTAACACTGGTCATCAGCACTTCTTGCAATTTGGTCCAAATTTGATTATTGCTATGCTCTCTTGTTGGTTTGTTTCTTTGCACATTAAGCTCTAGGCTAACTGAGCTCCTTGGTGGACACCTGCTCCTGCCTGGAATATGCTTCTTCCATATTTCCTTATGTTCAAATTCAATCTGCATTTTTATGCCCAGATAAAATTTCAACTCATCCAAAATCTTTTCATTTATCTCTACTTTAAATAATCTTGCCTTCCTCTAAGCTTACATTGTATTTTATCTGAACTTCCTATGGCATTTGTCTCTTTCAACTCCCTATAACAGTTTTTGTTTTCTTTTGTTTTTACATAACACCGAGAAGACATTATTTATGTACATGTTATTTTCCTCTCTCTCTCAAGATAATAAGTTCAGTGAGGCCCATGTCTAAATTTGTCACTGTATCTGACATAGCCGCAAGCCATTTGCTTTGTACTTAGAAGGTATGCAGTAGATATTTTTTAAGTAAATGAATGAATAAAGATTAATAGTGTAAATGAATAAACAGGCAGGTTGCAGTTCAATGCTCTTCCCAAAGTCACGGATGAAATCTGAAGAGGAAGTGGAAGTAAACATTTCAATTCAGTATATACAACAATTCAAAAAACATCCACAGGAGTAAATATTAATTCACTAAATATTCTATGAACTTTTGACTTAGTGTGGACCAGTCATCATTTTAGGAAGAGACTCAATACTCCCCCACTTCCCAGCCTTAACGATAATCTTCACAAGAAAGTTGTTTCTTTATTGCCTTAAGTATTACATAATATATGGAATTACTTGAACACAGAAATGTATAACTTAAATATTTTAGAAACTAACAGCCCATATTTAGTGGTTCAAACAGTCTTTATTAAGAATTTTGTGGTTTGATTTTTTTTTCATTTTTGTATAAGTCAGTCTCTTCTAGAAATGTTCCAATCTCAAGAGAAATGCAAAGCTATTGGTATTTCATTTCATCTAAACCACAGAATCCTTGACATTCGGTGGAAGAGCTTATTTTTTTAAAGTGTCATGCCCTACTTCAGTTACATGTTTCACTATAATTTGTTCTTTTTTTTTCTTTTTAATAAGGGGAGTGGAAAATCGTGGTCATTCATAATTAGGGCATCACAGAGACTGTTTTATTGTCCAATTTAATAGGTCAAAGTAGAATACCTAGAATTGCCATTTTGCTCGTTTTGCTTCTATTCCAGTCCAATTCTTTCACTATCTTAACTTAGAAGTAACAAAATGATCCGAAGCTTAAGGCAAAATCCCCGTCTTTTTAGCAAACATTTGAACAGCACCAGGGAAAGTATTATTATTTTTTTGCTTGTACTTGGCATTGATTTTCAGATTTTTTTTTTCTTACAAAATCTTCCATCTCTCTCTCCCATTCCCATTCTTGGTTTCCTAGCTTTAAGATATAGATGAGATATTAGAAAACATGTAGATTTGATTTTACATTTTAAAAATTAAGAAACAGAAGCTCAGAGAGGTGACATAAGCTACTTAAGTCCCAAAGCTATAAAGCCCTCTAGTTCATTTTTGAGTGGGTGTATTGATTACATGGAAAGTTGGTTGGTAGCAGGGAATTGAGAAGAAAGAGTAAAAGCCTTGGGTCTATGTCAGAAAAGAAACAAAAATCAGGAGAAATATGGAAGATTTTACATATTTTAGGATCACAAAGGTAAAATGAATCAAGGGCATGTTGAAAGATTGATCAAACATAAATAAATTTTTATTAAAAGCATAATGACTGTCATTTGCCCTAGCTAATCAATTCACACTGGGAAAAAAAGAAAAGCTTGAAGAAAAATCAGATAGTAATTGTAGATGGAAACATACAGACTATGTAATTTTAATTCGGCAAAAGGAATGGGAAAGTTTGGAGATGATATTTACACCAGATAAAAGATGAGGTCATAGAGAATAAGAATTTGAGTCATGTATTAAAGAAAATGTACTTTGAGTCTGTATCCTCCAGACCTTTGGGTCATTGCAGATCTGCTTTTTCCCCTCATAGATTCTGTTCAGGGCATAATTCATGTAGATGCATATAGGAGTACCTCATCTTTTCTATCCACTGGGTTCTCTTCCCAGAAGGAACATTTACCTAGGAATTATCAGAAACCTATTCTCCTGGTGGCATGTGCTTTTTGGCTTCATCTCAAAACAACTGCCAGGGGCACCTGTGTGGCTCAGTCGGTTAAGCATCTGCCTTCCGCTCAGGTCATGATCCCGGAGTCCTGGGATCGAGTGGTGCATCAGGCACCCTGCTCAGTGGGGAGCCTGCTTCTCCCTCTCCCTCTGCCCCCCCACTCATGCTCTCTCTTGCTCTCTCTCTACCTCAAATAAACAAATAAAATCTTAAACAAGCAAATAAAAAACAAAACAACTGAGGTATCCTGTCCCTTAAGAATCTTCCAAGCGTATTAAAAGTAAAAATGGAGGCGCCTGGGTGGCACAATTGGTTGAGCTTCTGATTCTTAGTTTTGTCTCAGGTCATGATCTCGGGGTCATGAGATCCACTCCACACTCAGCACAGAGTCTGCTTAGTTTCTCTCTCCCTCTACCTTTCCCTTTGCCCCTTCCCCCATCTTTAAAATAAATGAATCTTTTTAAAAATATATTGATTTTAAAAAGAAATTAAAAATGAAAGCTAATATTCCTAATATCTGGGTATCCTTGACCCCAAACTCAATGTCCCATGTATTCCTGGTAGTAGTAGTGATCTGACAGCAACTTTAAGTTTAGCATCAATGGCCAATGTGCATGGAGTAGATTGGACTGATCAAGGTATTATCTCTTTTACAGACATCTTCTGGACTTGAGTAAAGCTTGTATAGTTGATCAATTCCAGAAAGTCAAGAAGTATGAAATGCTGGCTCTCATTAAGAACTTCCAAAAAGGGAAAGGACCCTTTAGAAATAATTTTTAATTTAAATTTACTGATCATCTACTTAGATTTACCCAGTTTCTCAGTCCTTTCCTTCATTCTGCCAATCACATGGTCCCAAATTTTTGCACATTTGTCGTCAATTATAGCCTTTTAAAGATAGTGATTCTGTATATTTCACCATAATAATATATATAAAGTATATGAAGTAATTTCAAATCCATTCCCAAGTATAGGTCCAGTTTTACAAAGATTTACTTAATTAGTTCACAAATTTCTTTTTATTTGCCAGTTAAATTAAATAAATTATATTATCTAGCACTGAATGAACACATTTTACGTTCACTAAACTTCCTCTGTTATGGTTAAAATGAAAAATGTATTAAATGTGGCTACAAAATGACAGAGAGTAGATCTCAACTTCATTTGGAATCATTTAAAGACTATATTCAGCAACATTTTAGGTGCAAGAGATTTTATTTTATTTTAATAGGTCATAAATTAATTTATTTGTATTTTAATTGATAAGATTCAGTAAAGCAAAATGCCATACAGAAAAAGCATTCAATTCTCTAAATATTCTGAGTGATCAGTTGTTTTTCGGTTCACTAAATGCACCAACATTGTTTCTTGAGTTGTATTTGAACAACACAGAAGTGATTTTCTGATGGAATACTGTGTATGTCTAGCTACCAATTAAAATCCATGCAGATATATTTCAGTCGGTACTTGAGTTAAGCTTCATGCTATGCTTTCAGAAAGTAAGTGTAAAGAAACCACATCAATCCTGAGCACATTCTTTAGTGTGTTAACAGATTTTGAAATAAAGAGAATGTTAAAACAAAACTAAATTGAATTACATCAAATCCAAGTTGATAAAATAGTCATTTGTATATCTATAGATGCAGTTAAAGTTTGCATGAGCGATAGAACAATCGTATCTTACAAAATCGCTCTGCCTGGTGATGTTTCATCGTTACACTTACACGTGAGAGCATATTCGTCTGTTTAGTAATGACACATCCAAGTGGAAGGTGTGTAATTGTAGGCCCTCTCCTCTTTCAACCTCTTCTGTCACTTTTTTTCAGGAAAATTGGAAGGCCTTTCCTGATTGGTAAATTTGGGAAGCATAAATTCAACATGCTTTACCTCAACTACTCCTTTCTGCTGGTACAGGTTGTTTTGTACTTAGTATTTAAAGATAATTCAGAGAGCTTTAGTTGATATGAATAGTTTATTGAATGAAAACCAAACCCTTCACAAACCCCAAAGTGATATGAAACTCAGAAGCATGATGTTACAGGATGGCTTCTAAAGTGAAAGTGAGCAAGTTGTTTAACCTTTACAATGAAAAGTTATTACGATGGCATTTCGTTTTCCAGACAGCAGGGGATTGGTTAAGTGATTATCTTACCATTATAGCAAGATAACTTAAGGTTGTTTTTTTTTTTTTTTTTATGATTATCAGAGGCATTTTCAAGAAATAACCTAAGTTAAATTTAACTTATGTTCGTGAAATAAGCTAGAATTAGTTTTGCTTATGTGGCTTCAAAGTTTTTTTCTGCTTGGAGGATTTTCAGGCCTGGTCTCCATTTTATTTTATTTTAACAAAGGTAAATCCTTCAAAGTGGATAATTCCTCCTGATTCTGGGATTCATTGTTAGGAGAAAACTAGGCTTTCATATCTAAGGTCATGTCCTTTAACCCAGCTTCTGTCGGTTAAAAAAAAAAAAAAAAAAAAGGAAGAAAGAAAGAAAGAAACTAAATTTGATTTTTATCAGTCTTTCCTTTGCAATATATTTCAGTTTGGGCTCAATTTTTTTTTATTACTCAATAAAAAATAAATTGCCCATCTTTTGTGGAATATCCTTTTAGTTAACCTAATGTATTTTTTGTCCTGAAGTGTATTCTGTGTTTCACCAAGCTATACATGTATTTGTTGTGAATACTGCAAAATTCACTAAAACATTGAATAGTTATCCATGATAAGATTTCAAGTGTTAATAAAATAACCTGAATTTCTTTGCACCAAATTTTAAGTGTGGTAAAATTGTCCACGTGCATCAGATGCTCTCATTGGAAAATGTTTATGATTTTTACTAATACAAACAAGCAATATTTCCCTCATCTAATAGTTAAGAAGACTGATGGCTTGCCCAAAGTTAACAAGGAGGTGAATTTCCAAAATAGTATTTGAATCAGATTTGTGCCAATCCAGAAATGGTTTTCTCTCCACTCTACTGTGCTGCTTTTTTGGAAAGACTATATACTGCAGCTCAGTGAAAAAAATGGAGTAATAGTGGGAAATACCTTATCACTGATTATTTTTCATCATCCAGTGCTGTTCTTTTATTATATAGCTGATTTTAATATATATTCATGTGTGAATAATGTTTTCTAGCCTCCATGAGAAAACATTTTTCAATTTTAAAGCATCTTGAAAAGGCTCTAAAATAGATCATAAGATAAAAAATAATTTGTATTGTGTACAATAATAGTAAAACTAATCTAGTGAATAATATGGAGCTTGCTTTAAAATAGGCCACAGGGGTTAGAGGTATTTCATAGGGATCACTTCTTTTTCTTTTGAACCACCATAATTGGTCAAATCATCCCATTTTTAATCTTTAAGACTCTTTTTTTCTGTGCAAGTAGATAATATGATACATCATGCCTATAAAGCAATATTTGATGTAGTGTGAGAGACCATTGTATAATGGTTCTCATGGCTCTTGGCTTATAAATATCATGTGATTCCTGTAGTAAAAAACATGGAAAATGAACTAGCAGATAGTATAAAGTCAAAGCTTAATTATTGGTTTAAGAGTGTATAGTCAAGATAACCAGGAAACGGAGTCAAAATTGTGCAGCTAGAATATTTGAGGAAGGCTTTTCAGATGCAAAATATTGCTTAGTCCATATTCCTTTTTTAAATAAACTTGTTCTGTACCATTTTCTCTGCATGGTATGAATTTTGAGCTTCTCGGCCCTGCCTTTTCTTCCCCTAGAGCTAATTAATGGGATTGTAGCTCTTGGTCTTGAAAACGACAACTGCAGTGAAAGAAATCTCAATAAGATAAGAAGGACAAAATATTCCCTCCTCCCTTACAGCTGTAGAAAAACAAATTGAATTCTGCATAACACACTGTTTTTGCAAAGTTATTTTAAGAAGCCTCAGAATCCTAGATGATGGAGACTTTTGCTATCAAGCCTGAGCTTCGGCAGCGTCTGTGATTCTGATTAGTTGTCACCCAACAATTTCTTGTCCTGGTAATATCCAAACCGACATCCATTTTCTGAAACAACAAAATCTTGTTTTCTTCTTAAACCAGAAGAGGACTGCTAGCATTTCCTTCTTGTCCCACATGCTTGGTGGGATGGTGGGGAGGGTCCAATCTACGGCTCAACTGTATTTCTCATTTAAATAGAGAAGTTAAGACATTTTGCTTCATTTAAAGTGATGATTTCTTGGAACTGCATGTTTTAAAAAAAAAGGACAAATTTTAAATAGGGTACTAGAATGGGGCAAAACAGTGATGATTAATAGAAAGAACAAATAATTCAAAATTATAAGGAGCAGATGCTGGTTCTAGCAGCCACTATTCATTTATTCAGTCATTCGGCATACTTTCATTGAGTTCCTATTTGATACTAGAAACTCCTTTGGGCATTTAAAATAAAGAAATGAACTTGCGGTCAGAACACCTTGGGTTTGAAAATAGAATCTATCTCAGAAAAATTAAGTGGCCTTGAACAAGATAATTAACCTCTATAACTCAGTTAACTTTATCTCATCTTTAAAATAATGACAATGATAATCACTGAACTAGATTAAAGTCCAGAATACACAAGAGGTATATTAGTAAAATCAATAAGAGATAGCCTGATTTATAAAATAACTGAGACATAGTTGGGGAAGGAGCTCTATAAATGAATAATTACTATTCAGAATTTTTGAAATCTATAATATATCACAGGGTTCAGGGAAGGGGTCAACAAAAGGTTTATACTAGAAGCTGAGACTACATCCTTGTCCTCTGATAAGCATGTGGTAGGGTAGAGACGAGAGCATGAACACCTCTACGTGTTACCTTGATAAAGAAACTTCACTGTTTGGTCTCAACATCCTTATTTGTTAAGTGAGGGAATTTGAATACTAAGTCCTTTCCAACTCTAACATAATGTAGTTTTATGTGATCTTAAAGCAATTCGCCATGGCGCTACTATGCCCCTTTTTTAGACACAGATCTTTTCCCATGTATGAGTCAGAACTATTGTTTGCTGGTTTTTTCCTGACTTAGTTTATCTTCCAAAGGATAAAAAAAATCATATGGCTTGTCCCTAGTAACATAGTGACTGTGAGGATGTGTTCAGCATCAAGACACTTTGATCATCAGTTCTTTCATACACACATTATTTATTTAACTGTTAACTTGCTGGCCCTTTATGATGCAATTACCTTAGGTTTCTACAGTTCTTAGAGAAGTTACAAAGCCTTAGGTTCTTTGTTCTATTTTTTATAATTTTTTTCAATATTTTCTCTTAACCATGAGAAGTTAAAATGTCTTAGGAAAATATTTAAAGCACTAATACAGTAATCCATAGGCATATACTATATTTTAATAAAAAGTGGTGTGAAAAAGATCTGCTCCAAAATTATTAATTGCTTTTTTCCTAATACAATGACATAGATGAATAGTTTTATTTGATTTCGAACTTAATAATTTCAGGAAGAAAATGTGATTAAGTCAAGACTTTCCTCAACTGAAAACTTTAGCTTACAGAAGTAAGAATAAATAAATTCCAGACACAAAGAACCGGAAGTTCCTGCAACTCATAAGTCACTACATTGTCCAATGAACAGAAGAAAATGTCCTTTAAAAACATGATTCCTCATTTCAAACAAGCTGTAGCATTTCATCTTCACCATATCACTAAGGCAAAAGCTTGTATAGGTTATGGTCATCAATCAAAGTCCCTGTTAAAAAGTTCTTTCTATTTTAACTACTCCAGAAATTCTCATTTAGGGGATTCAGTTCACTGAGCCAGATCAATCCATACTAATGCAGCTATCATGACCTTTATCTTTATTTTCCTTTTTCAAAAATGCAATATAAACATAAATAAAAGAGAAAGCAATTCCTATAAAGCTAACTGTCTTTCTGATTTGGTTTCTTGTCATTGTTGATTTTGTCCTGTGAGTGTGTGTGTGCGCGTGCGCATGTGCACGCACGCATTTGACAGCAGTTTGAAAATTCTTAAATTACATTCTATCTTTGATTGTGTAGTGGATGCTATGATATTCTTCCCAGATGCTTCTTTCAGGACTGAAGCACTCATATCCTGGCTTTGTGCAGGAAAAAGTTGGTTGACTTCTGTCAGCTGAGTCCCTCCCTGGGAATTGGCTCAAAATGCCTTGCCAAAGACACATCCATCCCTGGTCCCTGAAAGAGGCATACATCCAATGACTAGTCACAGGGGGTTTAAAAGGTGTGGCCCCTGGGGCTCCTGGGGCTCCTGGGTGGCTCAATCTGTTAAGTGTCTGCTTTTGGCTCAGGTCATGATCCCAAGATCCTGGGATCAAGCCCCACATCAGGCTCCTTGCTCAGCGGGAGCCTGGTTCTCCCTCTCCCTCTGCAGCTCCCCCTTCTTATGCTCTTTCTCTCTTAAATAAATACAATTTTTAAAAATAAAAAAGAATAAGTAAATTTAAAAAAAAAGTATGGCCTCTTTGCCTCAATGGTGGATTACTATGAAGGGCTCTGCCAGCCTCAGAGCTGAGGACTTTGTTGCTTTTAAATCTTAGTTCAGCTCCTTCTTCTGTCCATTCTTCTTCCTTCATTACACGACATATGATGATCCTGAGAAAATCAGTCTCTCAGTAAGCCTAGGAAACAGACCCAAGACATAAGGTATGAAAGGTTCTTTTAATGGTGATGTATAAAATTATGAAATTCTCCTTTCCAAATGATACCATTATTTCTTCATCTTGGGCACAACTTACGTCTGGTGTAGCGTAGTGCTTTACAAAGGAATCACTCAGGTTAAGGAAATTGAAGGAAGGAGAGTAAAATGGTATTAGAGAAAATATGTCTTTTTGAAAAGCCTTTGTAGGGCTCATTTACTACCTGGTAGAAGTTGAAATATACTTTTCTTTACCTTGTACTTCTCTTCTCATACACAACCTCATAAATGACATCTGTGGTGCCATATAATATAAAACATCCCGCGTTATCTACTCTATCTTTTGTAGGTTTCTTTTTTTTTTTTTTAAGATTTTATTTATTTATTTGACAGAGATAGAGACGGCCAGCGAGAGAGGGAACACAAGCAGGAGGAGCGGGAGAGGAAGAAGCAGGCTTATAGTGGAGGAGCTTGATGTGGGGCTCGATCCCATAACGCCGGGATCATGCCCTGAGCCGAAGGCAGACGCTTAACCGCTGTGCCACCCAGGAGCCCCATATCTTTTGTAGGTTTCTAATACCTTTCTTTTATGTCTCCATAGCTTTTTACCTATTTGAATAGTATCTTATATTTCCTCCTCCCTCCACCCATGCTCACCAACATCACAGATTAATAATCTAAATTACGAATGTAAAATATATCACTCTCTCACCTTCAATAGTTCCCTATTATGCATAGAGAAAAGTCATCATTTTTTAGAATGTATTTTATGCAGGGGCAGTGTAGTTTACACTTACAACTTTAGCCCTGTAAAGACAAGAAGTGGCAACACTTATTTTAATAGAGAGGATATTTGTACAGCATTTGCTTCCAATTTCAACTTGTCACTACTTTTTACTGAAAGACGTTCTGGCTCCACCAGAGAACTTCGGTTCAACTAAAATCATTCTAAATAAAGCATGGGTAATTATGAAAAAGTAGTTTTAAGAAGATAGTCAAATAAGAAATCATGCGTTTTCAACTATTTTATCTTAATAAGTAGTTCATGTTCTAAAGAAAAGTCAAGGCTGTTAACATATTGAAACAATAATCACTAAAGTATATTGTTTTATAGAGGCAACCTTGGAAACTGACTTTTATTTAAATGTCAGAGTGATTAACAATATCAGTTGAGAATGAGTGTTCATAGAATTAATTTAACTACCAGTCTTCTTATTAAGTCATAATGGAATGACAGTCAAAAATATGAGTGTTTTGAAATGTTTTCTCTAATCAATATATATGCATATATATGTATATCTTAATATACATATACTTAATTACAACATATCTGTGTATACAAGCACATATATACATGCATACATACTTTTAACACAAATATCTATAAGACATCTTTTGCATGACAAAATATGTCAACAGAAAATTATATCTTCTAAAATCTAACTTGTACCAATTCAGAAAGTGTTTATTGAATATCTGGAATTCTGCTGGCTAAAAGTTTGTAGCAAGAAACTTAGCATCAAGAAACTTATTGTCCTATGGAATAATTAGTTTTAGATAAAATTTACAAATATAAAAGCAATGAAAACTCATATTTTAAAGGTTTAAATTAAAATTCTAGGATTTATGATGTAGAAACCTATAGATACAGATTTGCACAAAGGAAATCTCAGGATTTATTAACATTTTTAGTCAAAACTGCCAAAAATTCTTTAAAAATGAAGAATTGTGTGCATTATGTAATATAAATTTATTCATGAAATTTATTCATGACATTTGTAATATGCATTTGTTTCTGAGGGCCATTCTTCGAGAAACAATGGTACAAAATATCTTTCATAACTGTTTTGTTCACACAGCTATCACATGCTTTTATTTTGTTTTGTTTTATTTATTTATTTTAGAGAGAGAGACAGAGAGAGAGAGCTCGCAAATGGGGGGAAGGGCAGAGGAAGAGAAGCATAGTCCATGCTAAGCCAGAGCCCTACACGGGGCTCAATCCCAGGACCCTGAGGTCATCACCTGAGCCAAAACCAAGAGCTGGATGCTCAACCAACTGAGCCACCCAGACACCCCACATACTTTTATTCATAAAAAGCTAATGCTCCTTTTTAACATTTAAACTCACAAACACTATCCCAAGTACTCTTACCCCCATGATTACAAGACACTTCATTTAAAGAGAGTAATTTAGAGAGAGTGTATTATGCTAGTGGTAGTAAAACTGGTAGATTTACTTCCAAACATCAGTGCAACCTAGCCAGTCCTCATTTCCATACTTAGGACACCAAAAGCAATGCTGGATTCCACCAGAGGTGATGCAAATGTGAAAGAGAAAAACGAAACTGTTTTTTCTGCATGGCTGGAGGAAAACAACAAAGCAGTATAGCTATAAATATTCTATTAATTAGCTAAGTGGTATAACATATATTCTGTTGAAAATTGGGCTATAAATTGTACAGTTTTTTTCCGTTAGTCATTTGCTTTCTGAAAAAAATTCTAGATGAGTCATAATCTGAACAGTTCAAGAAAAATTTGCTTAATAGTATAAAATTTATCACTGCTTTGTTTTTTCGCAGTGTATAAAATAGTCTCCCAATAACAGACATGGTAGAGATTTTAGTTTTTAAAAATCTAACTATAAATCTAAGAGTAAGGTTCCTCGATATGAAATAAATAGGTGTTTCCAAGATTAATTTTTGAATCAAGTGAAGGTGTTGTGCAAGAATTATGGAGGGAATAGCAGTTTATGGAAGTAGAATGCATAGCTCACAACATTACTTTTTGAATCCGGTTGTTGAAGTCACTATCTTAAAGTCCATCCTTTAACACGCCTCTAGAACTTTTTTAAGTCAAGTTTCCTGAGCATCTCAAACTGCATTTGGACTATGAATTTGTATTTGAGCTCTAAGGTCTTGATTGTCAGGCATGCTAAATGCGGACAAAATGATAACCAATCAACCATTTATATTACTTTATTACCATGTTAATTCAATTCATTCAACACTTGTTGAGTGTCCATTATAGATTGGTCATTATGCTAGGCACTTACAGGAAAATATGTGCTGGCTTATCATTGTTTTAAATTTGTTCAACAAACAACCATAATCGTATTTCAATTTAATACAGCCTATTGTTTTTATAGTTATAACCTATCATTTTTGGAAAGCACATGTTCAAAAGCACTTGTTGTCAACTATGTGCAATTTATTGTGCTAAAATAATAATAATTATTACTAGATTTCTATTAGATTTTCATCCTGAAATTGCCAGGAATTGTTTACTTATGCTTCCTTTCCTTGTGTTTGGTATCTATGGAAGCTTGAATTCATGGAAATAGAAGATATGCAACATCTAAGGGTATTGTAAAGGACTTTAAATTCAGTCTCATGAAGTACTGACAAATGAAAGATGGTTTTCGTTTATATGACCCTAAAGAACCAAATTACAACTAGAGGGTAATAAGCATGAAGAAGACAAATTTTCTCTCTGAGTAAGGACCAAGAGAGTTGGAAGAAACTGTCAGTGCATGGTGACTTCCATATTACAGGCGTACTCAGTCAGAGCCTTTGTTGGGAGGTATCAAAACAGCATTACCAAATAATACTTTGTGCCCTGATAAACACTATCTATATCTTTACTTCTCATACTGAAGCACTAGCAACACATAATTACAAAGCATTTGGAGTGTGAGTAGTGTGACTAAGGAGCTGATTTTTTTAAAAAAATTTAATTAATATAAACTTAATTTTAAATGGCCATATGTGGTTAGTGACAATTATATTGGACAGCAATTACCAAATGTGTTCAGGCAGAAGTCACGAGTGACATTTAAGTAAGATTCCTTATCACATAGTCAATGATTCTGTGATTTTTAGACAACAAACACTGCGAACCACAAGGCTTGCTGACCCCCTGAACACACCCCTTTCTGCTCCCATCACACAGAGCTCATCGCCTTCTTTAGTGTAGTAGTGTCCTGGATACAACACATGTTACATTTCTGTGTGACTGGAAAGTAAAAAGGTATCAATAATACTATCCAAATTGAATGCTTTTGCAAAGTCACATAGTAGGTTGCTTCCTGTAGGGTTAACCTTAAACAGCTTTCAAAACTGCCTAACATTCCTAGTGGCTGCCATGATTATGCAGTGGTTATTTCATGCCCTGCCTTACGAACTAAGTGAAGCAAGAGCTTTCTGGGTGTAAAGCAGACTTATTTGGCAAGGAAGTCAGGTGAGCATTGTTGTGCTTTCAAAATTCGCTGTTTGTGGGATGAAGGAATGATAATCTGCCCACATTGAAGAATTGTTTCCAAGGTGGATGACTTTTAAGTAGTAGGTCGTTTCGTGTGTGTGTGTGTGTGTGTGTGTGTGTGAGAGAGAGAGAGAGAGAGAGAGACGAAGTCTTATTCAGGGGCAGCTGCCAGGGGGGAAAATAAAACTTTTGCCTTTTTCTCGATATAGTCAGACTTCTTAAATTGACATAAAATTCCAGCCAAAGTGGGCAGCCAAAATGAAATATTTGTTTTTCCTCAAACAGACTCCATTCTTCCTGCCACATAACTTTTTTTCTACTGCTTTCTCTGCCTGAAATGCCTTTCCTCACAACTTTATACATTGAAAACATAATGGATCCTTAATATCTATATTAATGCCATCTTATCCTTTGTCTTTATTCCATCAACCTGGAAGGATTTTTCTATCTGAACCTTATATTGGTTGAGTGAGAAAATATACATGTTTATGTCACACCCCCCCCAGATCATATGCTGCCTGTCATTGATGGCCCAGACATCTCTGAAACCTCCACAGTGCTTACTTAGCACAGTGTCATGATGATACTGTGATACTTGATACATGGTGATACTTACTTAGCACAGTGTCATGATGATATTAGGTAGAAAACAGATATGAATTAGCAAGCAAATGAGTGGATGAATGAATTAATGAATGAACAAACGAACGAATGGCCAAAGAGTAAATAGGAAATGGTTCACTGGTAAAGGTGTCTGAAAAGCAAGTTAAACACTTAACTGAAAACAATTTTTCTTAAGACTCTGCATCGCAAGTTATAGGAAGCCTCCTTTAAAGTGGCATAAAAGCGGGGCGCCTGGGTGGTGCAGTTGTTAAGCGTCTGCCTTCGGCTCAGGGTGTGATCCCAGTGTTGTGGGATCGAGCCCCACATCAGGCTCCTCTGCTAGGAGCCTGCTTCTTCCTCTCCCACTCCCCCTGCTTGTGTTCCCTCTCGCTGGCTGTCTCTGTCAAATAAATAAATAAAATCTTTAAAAATAAATAAATAAAGTGGCATAAAAGCAAAGGAGAAGAATTTATTGACTGGAGTAGCTTAAAAGTCTTTTGGAGATGAGGCGTCCGTGCAGTCAGAGACAAGGTTTGAAATCCAGAGGATGGATTCTTTCGTCTGGAGCTTCCTTTGCTTCCCCTGGGCTGCAAGATGGCAGCCAGCAGCTTGAGAGACTGTATACTCCTGGATTCTCTTCTAGGGGAAGAGTTGTGGAGTTCTTCCCAGTATTCCTGACAAAACTTGAGATTGGTTTTAGGCCTTGCAATGTGATGTACCAATTTACTAAGCCCAGGTCACATCTTCCTGTCCTGGGATGTTTCCAGAGGTGTAACCACACCACATCATGAATTGAGTTGCCAAAAAGGTTATGTCTTCATCACACTCTACCCCTGATCAGTTGCCAGAAGAAGAGGGAATGTATATTGAGGAAACAAATAACAAGAGCCACTAAAAAACTAAAAACTAAATTTTAATGAGTCAGACTCTGAACTTTATTCAATCCTACCACAAGTTCTTTGAGGCCCTGTGAAAATTCCTTTTTCTTAGTATTTTAATTTTTTGAGCCATTGGGTTTTTTTTTTTTTTCCAGTAAGAGAATCCATCCAAAGAGCAAGTTATTTGCATAAAATCACTGTACATGGAGGAGAGGATTTTCAACTAGCACTTTGTTTCCACGTGCATCTTTTGTAGGTAACATCTGTTGATAGTGATACCTGCCTTTAGCTTCTGGTTAATATTATTGTCGGTTTCTCTCAGAAAACATCTCTTGGCAGGCAAAATTCACATTGATAAGAAATAGATGCCCATTCCTAGTAGGGTATATATCAGGGATGAACATAGTCTAAAACGACATCTGTATGTTGCTATTATTCATAATCTCCTAGTTTCTTCTTTGATTTTGGCCTTAAAATTAATCTTAAATCTATAATTTCTGTGTATTCTGTAGAACCAGACCTCCTTTTAACTTACTTCAAGGAATTATCCTCAGGCTGGTTTGCTCATCTGTCCTTCATTCCTTTTCTTCCTCCCTTTTCTTTCCTTTCTTTTCTTCTATTACTTGTGGAAAACAGTGTTAAGCTTGTGGTTAAAAGTATGGGCTTGGGGGGCACCTGTCTGCCTCAGTTGGTAGAGCATGCAACTCTTGAGCTCAGGATCATGAGTTCAAGCCCCACACTGGGTACAGAGATTATTTAAAAAAAAAAATCTTAAAAAAAAAAAGTACGGGTCTTGGAGTCAGAAAGGACTGATTTCCTTTTTCAGATCCAGCCCTTAATTAAGCATGATAAACATGATATTTAGTTTCCTGATCTATAAAACAAAAATAATTTCAGAGTTATTGCAAAGACCAAATAAAATGCATAAAGTACATATAAAGCACAACACCTAGTGTGGAGTAAATGTTAACTATCATGAGTGTCGTCATTATTTGCTATCAGTTGAACAAGCTATTATGAAGAAAGGCATCTAAGAACTGATTTGTTTTTTGAACGATTTATGTTCAATTCCCTATAAAGCATCTAATTGGCAAACTATGGGCCATATTGAAGATGATAGAGCATTCAAAATACTGGATAAGTCATTAGCTACTCATATTTTCACCCTTGCCATTTCATCACTAGCATTGTTTCCTAGTTCTATTTCTTTCTTTTTTCTTTTTTTTTTTTTTTTAAAGATTTTATTTATTTATTTGACAGAGATAGAGACAGCCAGAGAGAGAGGGAACACAAGCAGGGGGAGTGGGAGAAGCAGGCTCATAGCAGAGGAGCCTGATGTGGGGCTCGATCCCATAACGCTGGGATCACGCCCTGAGCCGAAGGCAGACGCTTAACCGCTGTGCCACCCCAGGCGCCCCCCTAGTTCTATTTCTGTTACCAAACATTCTTATTTATATTTGTTTTCTTTCTCAGTTTTGACTCTCCTGCACCTGTAAGACTTCATCACATGATGAAGTCTAAACCCCACATATATGCATCACAAAGATTCATATTCCCCTGGTCACATCCTTATATACTGTCTTCATGGCACCATTACCCACTTGCCTTGGTTTACCTGGAGCTCACACCAAAACAGTGCTTTTAAGAAAACTATGTTATCTAGTGGAATTATGATTCACTCAATTTGAATAAGCTGCAAATATTGAAATCATCTTAATGACCAAGTCTTCAACCATAATGTTTGTGAATATTCTTTCTAATTCATATTTCCAATATTTTTAAATTAGTTCAGGTCATTATTTTTTTTTCCTCTCCTGGACCCCTATTTACTGATATTTACTGCTATGTTCCACATATTTTGGTAGGTGGTGGGATACAATTCTATGGAAGAATCTTTTCATTCAGAAAGTTAAGTTGTTTTGTTTGATGGTTTAATAGGTAAGTAAAAACAAAACATTGAATACAATGTGATCATTTCTGTGGTGTTTATCAAGACACACAGGAGATCACCTAAGGGAGTGAAGTAAAATAAAGTTCTAAGGCAGATAATTTATGTAAGCACAGGAATATTAGGGTTCATATATGAAATGGCAAGGATTTTGGACTTTTGTTTGTAGTGTAACAGGGAAATATAAACGGGTTTTCTCCAGACAAAATTTGTGATTTATCAACATTTCTGTGGTTGTATGGGAAAATGGATTCCAGGGAAAGACAAAGGCAAGAATAAATATATGAAATTCAATTTGTAATCATTAATGATCACAAAGGGAAATAATTGCCCTCTACGCAGTGCAGTTCCAGAGATTTGGACGAGCAGGCAAACAGAAGACAGTATTTGGTGATGACTGAAAGAAAAAGAAGAGCCAAAACATCTGTCAGGTTTCTTATTTTAGCAAATACATGGAATATTGTATTATTCACTGAGATAGAAATAGTAGAGGAGGTGAGGTCCTGTGTCTGTTCTTTTCATTCTAATCCATCATGCTCAGTGCTGTTAACGTGATTTTTCTAAATCAATTTTGATTATGAAAATCCCTGCATAAAATTCACTGGATAAATATTACAGAACAAAGGCCAACACTATGTTCAAGTATCTGCATAACTTTTTTGCGATTCATCATTTATTCCTGTCCATATCATATTCTTTCCTTAACCACATTCTCTGGACCGTGTGTGTATGTGTGTTTTGTTTTTTGCCCCATAATTAAATCTTCCTACCACTTTTTTCAACTTGCAAACTCCTATCTATCCTTTATGAACTATTTAAAGTTGTACCCCTTCTATCCCGGTTTTTCAGACTTCTCAATACCAAATTAACGACAGCCCATCTTTGGCTCCTATGGCAGCCATTTCTTACAAAAAAAATAATGTTGCACCACCAAACTGTGCTTGAAAGTCTCCTTCCATTAGAGTGACTTCCCACATGGCTGAAGTTGGCTTACTCTCGTACCATACCTTCCACCATAAAGCAGGTGCTCAGTAAATATTTAATGAATAAAATCAACATGGGGACAGATGTGTCAGCATATGAATGGATGTAGAGTTGCCAATGAGGGGTCTTGGCTCTACGCACAATTTTCTAGTTCTAGTTTGCTCAGGAACCTATGGTGACAATGACCAGAAATGGCAGGGAATCATACTGATAGAAATACAAAAGATTTTTCTCCCCCTAATTTAGACAGTGTTAACCTTATCCATTGCTGTTATACTGTAGTCTTGCCCATTCACTGAATGACAACTTATTTGAAATCAAATTTTTCTAATGTGTTGTTATAAATCTGGCTTTTACTGTCTAGATTCTGTCAAAATGCAGACTTAAACATCAGAAATCCTTTATTCAATTTCATATGAAATTTTTACACATCACAGTTGATCTGTAATTTCTTCTATCACTGATAAGATTTGGGGTCATCACCTCACTATCTGAATTACTCTTGTTTAAGTTATGCATTATGCAAATCAACGTATATAACCAATATATAGAATATATTCAATATATTTGTTTTTTTAAGCATTGTTGGAATAAGTTTTATATTGTGATTTCCACATGGGCTGCTTGTTTACTGTAAAGTGCCTAGGTGATAAATGATTACCTACAAATTTGATGATCTGTTGTTGAATCTAAGAATAGTCATTATATTTCAGTTTATATGCCCTGCTCTTCTGCCTTAAGAGAGAATAATAACACAAATTTCATGATTCTTATAAAATTATAATTGCTAAATGTATTTTCAATAATTAATTTTCCAGAATATAAAGCAATATATTTAAAAATCAAAAGCTTCCTCAAGAAACAGGGAAAATACATGAAATTCGATTAATATGGAGGAAGAGATATCCCTACACTATCTCTACAAAATTCCCAAAATTTATGTAAGAATAAAAACTTTAAGAGAAGTAGTGATTGTTAGATTTAAAAAAAAAGATTTTGTTTATTTGTTTGTTTGCTTGTTTATTTGAGAGAAAGGGAGCAGGGGGAGGAGCAGAGTGAGAGGGACAAGCAGAAACCCCTCTGAGTGTGGAGCCTGATGTGGGGCTCCACCTCAGGACCCTGAGAGCATGACCTGAGATGAAATCAAGAGTCGGTCACTTTTTAGACTGAGCAACCCAGGTGTCCTGTGATTGTTAGATTTTTTCAAAAACTTACTTTAATATTTACGTCCAAATTTTACTAGAAAATGCCAATACCTGGAATGTCATTTTTGACTAACGGTATTTTGTTAATATTGTTTTGATTGAAATTCATGGGAAAATTACAGGATTGAATATAAATATCAGTAAGATAATTCAGGATGTTTGCAATCATTTTCTGTAAGTCTGCCCTCCTCCTACACTATAAAATTTGAAAATGCCTAAAAACTATTGACACTTCCTTTTTTGCTGAACTTTGTTGTTATAATCTTCCAATATTTTAGTTGGAACATCACTTTTACATACTCCGTTTGCCAAAATTGTCATTTTTTTTAATAGATGCATATTTGGGTATACCCAAGTTTTACCAAGATCTTTGTATACTTCTCCTTTCTGCCTTTCAGTACATATCTCTGAGTTGAATTTGCTTTTTTCTGAAATGCATATTTTAATGTTTGTTTTTTTTAATAAAGTTCTGGAAGAGGAATTTTTATTATTTTAGTAAATTTGTAAAAAGGTATTTGAGATTAAGTGAACATCCCTCCACACACACACATAATGGCTATGCTATTAAAATAACTGTTGTTTGCTAATATCAATTGCATTCTTTCTGCCCGTACTTACTTTTTGACTCTATACTACCCAACTAATTAAATTTATTTACCTTTAAATGTGTGACTCTTTTCTTCCTTTCCTTCTCTATTGAAAAAGCAGAATAATACAATAGTAATGGTGTTTCAGTCAGAGATAATTTGGAGGGATCTAGCTTGTTAAGCTGCACGAGGAAAGTAGTAGAGACTGATCGTATTTATAAAGTGAATCTCTGCTAATATCAGTTGCTGAATAATTTATAAAATAAAAAAATACTGCCCATCAATAAGGCTGCTGTACTTTTTCAGAGTCAATTTCCTAAATATTTCCTGAAGCCTGTTATTTGGAGCAACAATGGTACCGGCACTAATCAGTATGCAATTATGGATGTTACCTGCTAAGAAGGTCTTGAGCTGACTTCCAGGTTTTACTAGCGTCAGCTAAAATAGTCTTCTTCATTCTAAGAAAACTAAAGGGTCTTCCTCTCCACCAGAAGCTATCTAATTATGTAAAGAAAAGTGATTAACTGATTATGATGAATAAATTAATCTCCAAGGAGATGCACAAATTCAGACATTTCTAATTAGTATAATTTTCATGGGACAACTAGAAAAATTCTCTGTTCTTATTAGCAATGATTAACAGAACAATAACTAATTTTTGGCAGCTCCCTACAAAATTATTAGAATCACCCTGAGGATATAGATTAAAGAATTGTAAATTCATAAAAAAGTTGGTAAAAAGCTAAAGCAATAGCCTTAACAGAAAACTCTGTTTCTACTTGGAAGAATTTTCATCTCCCTTTATTATGCTCATCATCATCACCATTATCATCACAACTGATAGCATTGAGAAACTACTGTTTGGCTTGCAAAATGATAGCATTTTATATGATGAGTTAACTTCAATCCTTACAGCAGCCCAATGAGGTCAGTGTTATTATTGCCTCCAATTTAATGATCATACCAAATGGAAACTTCATTTTGTTTTGTCCTGATTAACCTCCAATTTCACTAGATTTGCTGCTTTTTAAAAAAATGGTCATTAATATTTTAAACTGTTTCTAAGATTTTATTTGAATATTTAAGATAGCTATGTTCAATTTATTATACCCACAACTGAGCTAAGCAATATGAAAACGTATAAAATAAACACAAGATAGTTCTAACAATATTCAATATGCCATGTGTCCAGATTGGACACATTTTCACCACAGGTTTAAAATGATAGTTCTTTGTTTTTATTTTGATCAATAAATTAGGCCAAAAATGAGGACTAAAGCAATGTTAGAATATGTTATTTCGTGAGACTTACAGCAGAAATATATAAGCATAATTAATTCATAATAGAATTGAAAATTCTATAAGACAGGGTATATCCTAGGACATAAGATTCTAAATTTTTGAACCAAATGTGATTGAAAAGAAGTTATTAGGAAAATAAAAGAAAAATAGCATAAAGGAAACTAACAACAACAGCAACAACAAAACATTTTAACAGCCTACCTTATCATCATATAAAATTTCTATGTGAAATGACTGCATTTAAAAGTATGGTCACATAGGGAAAATGAAACACTCTGAATTGTTTTTTTTTTTTTTTCCATTCATTTGAAGTTAAAATGTAATCTTAATGAAAGTAATATACTTTCTCAATGAAAAGATGTCTATGGTATTCATATACCTTTCCAAATCCTAAATGTCTACTAGAATTAATTTTCAGGGGTGCCTGAGTGGCTCAGTCAGTTAAGCGTCCAACTCTTGATTTTGGCTCGGATCATGATCTCAGGGTTATGAGATTGAGCCCTGGGTTAGGATTCCCTCTCTCTCTCTCTCCCTCTGCTCCTTGCCTCCCCTGCTCTTATGCCCTCTCTCTCACTCTCGCAAAAACAAACAAAAAAAATTTAATTTCAAATATTGTTTCCTATAGACTTTCACAAAAAATGCTTATTAATCAACCAGTCAGATAGGAACAAATAGTATTTGTCAGACTATGACAAATTTGTCAGGATTACATATGAACATCAAATGTAAAAATTAAAATGTAGAGTATGAATGCTGATGATATAAAAGCAGCAGTCACGTTGTGAAGACAAAGAGGCAAAGTGTCTCCTATGCTTGTGAACTTTCGGTAACAGATTATTCGATACTTGGCAGAGTAATGGATAGCAGATAACCAAAAGCAAACACGTTGTGGCACACTTACTGGAGACCAGTTGGAAAGAATCATAAAGCATAGCTGAAAATGTAATATGGTAAGGCGAAAGAAGCAAATTGATGACATACATACCAAAGCAGCCATAATTAAGTTCAAACCCCTTCAGGGTTTTTCTTTCTCACCTAGAGTAATGCCCCAAGTTCTTCAAATGTCCAATATGGCCCCTTGTAATTGTGTCTCATCCCCCACCACCCTCGCTTTCTCAGCTTCAACCTTGCTGGTCTGGTCTCCCTGCTTATAGTACAGTAGGCTTTCTTCCCCATCAGGACCTCCCTAGTTACCCTTGCTTCTCCTGATTCACTGGCTTCATAAAAAGCATGGACTCACTGGTTTTCCTCCACTAGATTTTGATCCATTGTCACCTTTTCATTGGGACCCTCTGTGGCCAGTTTGTTTAAAATGAGAAGTGCTCCCCAACCTGCCACATAACCCTATATTTTTGCCACTGATCACCATTTAAATTGTCAGTGCTGTATTTCCAGTGTCTAGAATGGTGCTGACACATAATAGGTGATATATACTGTGTTATATAGTGATAAATGTGCATAAGTAATATGTAGTATATTTATGCTATGTATTTGCAATATATGATATATATTTGTATTGCAAATATATGTGTGTGTGTGTATATATATGTATCCAGAATATATATGTAGAATTGTAAAATGTACATATCACACATACACATACAAACGTGAGTATATGTATGTGTATGTGTGTGTGTATGTGCATGTGTGAGCTAAATGAAACCCATTGCTCAGTATAGAAGTTGGACAACATGGTATAGTGGGAAAAAAAACTAGGGCTAAGGACCCATATATGTAAGTTTTAATTCTGGTCCTTCTGCATTCTGACTATGTGACAGATAGGAAAAATGGAAGGGCATTCAGAGCGGAAAGAACCTCATGAGGAGAATCAGATAGCTAAAGGGAAAAATATACATTATTTGAGAAATGCCAAATTTCCCAGAGGTGCTACACTCTTGATTAGATGCAGAGAGATGCTTAGATAAAACTAGAACTATAATTGGGTATTGGAGACTAGACGGATTATAAATTTGATTCTTTACAGTAATACATTCTTCAGAAAACTCCAATCTTAAACCATTTACTTCCCTTTATTTAGGTTTCCCTGTCCTAGAAACTACTTCTGATTATTTGAACTAATGATAATTAATATCTCTGAAGTGATCTAGCTGAAGCTTTATTAAGATATACCCAATATCAACATTCAAAGAAGTCAAGGGACTGACAATATTTCTCTGTAAGGGCCAGATAGTAATTATTTTGGGTTTTGTGAGCCATAAGGTCTCTGCAGGAACTACTCAATTCAGTCTTTGATCATGTCAACGTCTAGAATGGGTGTGAAAGGGCGCCTGGGTGGCATCTGCCACTTTCTGCTCAGGTCATGATCTTAGGGTCCTGGAATCCAGCTCAGTAGGGAATCTGCTTCTCCCTTCCATCTGCCCCCGCCCCTGCCCGTGCTTGTGTGCACACTGTCTCTCACTCTCTCTCTCTCATAAATAAGTAAAATCTTTTAAAAATCTTTTAAAAATTTCTTTAAAAAATAAATAAAATGGATGTGGATGAATTTCAATAAAATTTTATTTAAAAAAAAGTTGTAAGCCAGATTTAGCTAAAAAGCTATAGTTTGAATGCAGACTCTTTGTTTAGATAACCATTCTGTAATAAGGTTAACATTGTTTTCCGAGTGGTATATGCCAGGAATTGTTCCAACAAATTTATATTTCAGTATGCAAAGAACCTCGAGATAGAAATAATTATTATATCCTCTGCCCATTTTTATGGGTGAGGAAACTGAGTCAGAGAAATTGTCTTCCCAAAGATCCTGCAGAAAGAGGTAGAATCCATTTTCAGAAGATGTGGGCAGCCTAGCTCTAGGGCCCATTTTTCAATCCGAATTTTGTCAGACTTAATGTTGTATATGTCATTAAGTATTTCTTAGAGTGGAATATTTTAAAACAAGTAAAATGTAGCACTAATTAATTTCATTCAGTTCCCTCAAATAGAAACTTTAAAAAAGAATTGACTTATACGTTTGTGTTCATAAAAATTTCTTTATTTTATTTTTTTAAAGTCTCTGCTCCCACCCCTCTCAACTGTTTAAAAAAAAAAATCATTGGGTTAAATCTGTGTTCTGTTGCAGATGTTACAATGCATGAATAAATAAAATTTGACTTTCCTTTGGGATATTTTATTACTTTTTTCCTAATCAAAAGAAGTTTTCAGAGAAATGAATAATACAACTATTAACCTTTTCCCTTCTGCTTAAGAGACAACAAATTCATCATTTAAAATGGGAGAAAATTGAGCATTTCAGTCAAGTACAGAAGTCTCTTAGGAATATTCTTCACTTAAAAGACATCAGAAGTTTTTAAACTGAGGTAGTGAAGATCATGTCACATTCAGAAATAATATTGTGCCTGAAGAGTCAGGTTACTCAGCAAATACAAGTCTGTTCGGTGCCACTGAATAGTTTCTTTTGTCAATAATGTTTTGAGGAAATCAAAATGGAACAGCTGCATTTCACTTGTAATGAGGACTCTTGGAAATGAACTTTATGACGGATGTTAAATCCTGTAAACCTGAGGACTTTATCTTTTAAATGACATCCATGCTTCATTCCTTGGCTTTCATGATTCATAGGTGGCTGAATTAATTAAAACTTCAGTCTAGCTGGCTTCACTAACATGCGAATTACACTTGGAAAAGTCCATAAATTATGCAACCAAGAACATCGAAAATTTGTGTGAAATTAGAATTTACCTAATTAAGATCTGGGTATCTGCTGTATAACAATATACATATAGTTATAATACTGTACCACACACTGAAAATTTTGTTAATAGAGTAGATTTCATATTATATGTCCTTTACCCCAATAAAAAAAAGAATTTACCTAATTAAAAAAAGGTGATAGCTAGGCTTATGGTCTGATAAATTGTTATTTCTGAGGGAATGATAGCATTCTACTTTTAAGTTCCATTTTTGTTCCTGGATAAAAATCATTATCTTAGGCTATCAAAAGGGTCACAGTAGCAAAGCAGTAAATTAAATATTCAACTCATTATCTTGGTCAAGGTCAAGGTCAAAAAAAAAAAAAAAGAACTTCTTCCTAACATTACAAACCTATTCCTATTAATTCCCTTGGAAAGTGCCACCATTACACAGGTTACATACATGCTCATTTTTTGTCACATTTTATCCCATCCTTAAAGCAAATTCTGCTGTCTGAAATAATACAGAAATATGAATAAATGTGCATCCCAATGAATAAAATATTTAAATATTTTAAAGTTTATGCTTTGCTCTTAAGTCTTAATGTATGATTTTCTTGCAGCTGTATCAGTCTTACCCTAAAAAAAAAAAAAAAAAAAAAAAAAACAGTCTACTATTTGTGATCATACCTTAGTAAAATAATATATTCAGGAAAGAAAATTTTGTTATATGTATTTAAATAGAATTCCAAAAACTTGGTGGAATTGTTCTTTAGTCACACCTGAGACCACAGACTTTGGCAAACTTATGTTCTGGCTTTGTGATTTCCAAGTGGACTCGTGATCAGCATTGTAATGGTACTAAAAGAATGCGTGGTGATGATTGCTTAAAATGTTCCTTTTTGTGTAATAGCACTAATTATCAGCCACCCTTGCAATGAGTAGATAATCGCCATTAATTTCTTTGGTGTTCACTGTAATGACATTAATCACGATGAGCTCATTTGACTTTAATGTGAATATAATATGTGATGCCATAGGAATTCCATTGTAATTTAGCAGTAAATAATGTCCACTGATTGTGAAAGTACCGTGAGCATTCCTCCTAGGATGGAAGGCCTTTGTAGCTGCCTCCCAAATGTGAATTGCAGTCCCTCTATTCCTGGAAATGAGAAATAATTATTGAAATATAAGAAAACCCTGGGGAAAAGCTTATATCAAGCTAAAATATTAAGTTTTCAAGAAAAAGATGATAAAAATTTTGCAAGTTAGCAATGTGGTGATAATGATAAGGAAGGAGAATTGTCCCAACAGTTTGAAGGGATGTTCACCAGTAGGATGATTGAGAGTGGGAAGTCTAAGCACAGATTTCCAAGGCTAAGTTGCTTGCTATCTGATTTTGGCAATGGACAACTTCCGTAAGCATTCAATTTCTTACTTCTAGAATGAAGATAAGTTCAATGCCCACATTGTAGTGATTTTGAGAGAATTATACATAAAAAAGTGTGAAGTACAATGTCTAAGATCATAAATGCTTAATTGTTAACTGTTGGTATTGTCAATGCTTACAAGAATAAACTTAAAGTAGATAAGATCAATGAAACCTTTGTTGTTTAAACAGCTGTGCTAATTTTAAAGCTTTTTTTAAATAGAACTATTAAATAAGTCAGCTTTCATTCCTTTTTTTTTTTTTTGGACTGTCAAGAATGAGATTTCTCCACAAATGGTTAGATTTGTCCCTGCAGTAGGTCAAACTAGGTTATTAAGACAACCACAAGCTGCAGAGCTCTACTTTCTCACCACAGTGTTTCTTGTGTATGTCAATCTGCTTTTCATATCAATGAGCTATTCTAAGTGGGTTTTTTTTTCTTTTTTTATCCATCTTCCCTTGTTTCAGTGTCCTCAAGTTAATCAAAGAAATGCTTCTTCTTCTAAGAGCCTTGTTCAGAACATCTTGTTATGTCAAGCTAAGTGATGTCATTTATAACAGAAGAAGAGCATAGTTTGTCCAAGGAAAGCAAAATATCCTCTTGCAAACTGACAGGTATTGCTGTTTGCTGACTGGCCGAATTTAAATTGGCTTGTTTGGCACATCACTGACTGCGCCTTCTCTCTGTACTGAGTGCTTCTTCTGAGAACACTTCCTTGCATATGCATGCCTTTGAAGAATCACTGCTCCACCTTATTTATGTTTCCTTCCCATGTACATATATTTTTCAGCTGGTAAAGTTTCTTTCTTTTTTTTTTTTTTCTTAAGACCCAATCTGAACTATTTTATTCTAAGGAGAAGGTAAAGTCTTCTTGAGTTCTTCCTCTGCTTTCATACCTGAGAGAGGAAATTCTTGTTGTACCACATGACCTCATAATCCATCCTCCAGGATTTCCTGGTGTATTTGGAAATTTGGGAAAAAGTTTACTTAAAGTCAGGTAGAATTTTTTTTTTCCTTTTCTTCAGTTAAATGATCTTAGAATGAGATTTTTCCCCTTCTTTTTCCACACTGATAACACAACCTATTCCATCACATTAGCCTCCCTTGAAGACACTCAGAATTACTGAAGAAACAAAGCAAATCCTATGTCAGATGAAGGATACAATAGAAAATGAGGGTTAATAAAAATACGTCTTAGAAATAGAAAATAAGATTAGAGGCGACATATTATTATCAGCCATGAGGGATTCTTCAGGCAGCCTGGAAAAACACACACANACAAATCCTATGTCAGATGAAGGATACAATAGAAAATGAGGGTTAATAAAAATACGTCTTAGAAATAGAAATAAGATTAGAGGCGACATATTATTATCAGCCATGAGGGATTCTTCAGGCAGCCTGGAAAAACACACACATGGCTTTTTTGGTTTTGTCATCACACCAGACTTCCATTTACCAGTGAATTCAGAAATAATTGTCACCTTAGGGTTCTAGAGAATAGAGTGAATTAGGGTTGGGTAGTTACAAACACTAAAACCTGCAGTTTGCATAACTTGTTGCTTAAAAGAAAGCGGAGAGTCAAACAAATTCACATGAATTCTTTAGGCTATTAAAGTACAATTTAAAAAAGAAAAGGTTTCTAAGAACTCTACAATTAATTTTAACCTCCAGTACGTGAACCATATCACTGTTCAATTATCAAAATCTGGTCACCTACTTAGCTATATAAGCACATAAATCTTTTTATATATCTTGTCATCCAATATAATCACGTCAGCTCTATTTGCTCAGAATAGAGAGCTCTTGATGTCTTGGGGTGATGACTCAACCACTAAGAAACAAAGAGATAAGTTACAAATGTGGAGACACAGCAACTAACACACTTGATTGATTAGTTGATGGGGATAAATAAAAGATGGTTTTAAAGAGCTGTGGGGCAGGTATTAGTGGGATAAAGCTCAGAGATTTGTGGCTTCAAAGCTTTAAAGTGCTTTTTATCTGTATGAAATTACTGGAGTGGCATTTGAGTTCATGCAATTTAACAGTTATTTCAAGGCTCTGGGAAACTATTAGCAAATACAACTGATTGTTACTAAGGAAGATTCTGTACTAGCCCATGATGTCTTCTGTTGTTCTAAGCTTCTCACACATTATGTAAACAGACAAAATCTGTTATTATGGTCAGCCACGTTCTTTTTTCTATCATACGAGCTACCTAGAATGTAAGCTTCTTACAATATAAGCATCATAAGGGCAAAAATGTCTATTTTGTTTCTTAACAAAAGAGAGCTTTGAACAATCCCTAGAATATATCAAGTGTTCAATAAATATATGTTAACTGAATAAAAGCTTGTCTTTAAAAGACCACATGGTAGAGATCTTTCCTCAATCTGAGACTAGCAGGTTAAACATTGATCTCCTTGCAGAAAGAGTTACCTGGTTCTTCTAACAATGGTACAGCAAAAGGAAGTTTCTGTTTCTCCCCTCCCTTTCTGTAAGACACTGAGCAGTTACTCTGCATTGTGTACTAAGCACACGAGCTCTGTAGTCAAATTGTTTGCGTTCACATCTCAGCTCTACCTTTTCCTAGTTGTGTTACCAGTGTCAGCACACAGAATTTCTCTGTGATACTCTTGGCATAGAAGAAAAAGAGACTGATAAGAGTATTTAACTCATAGAGTTATTAAGATGCATTTAAAATCTCTGGAAGAGGGGCATCTGGATGGATCAGTAGGTTAAGCATCTGACTCTTGATCTCAGATTGATCTCAGGATCTCAAGTTCAACCCCCACAACAGGCTCCATACTGGATGTGGAGCCTACTTAGAAAAATAAAATAGAAAATAAAATAAAATGCCTAGAAGAGAATTTAGTACATAGTGAACATTCAAACTGTAATCAGTCTTATTATTGCTGGTGCTAATGTGGAACATTTATAGTATTTTTTTTTAAATGCTGGATATTCCCATTTAGGTAGGATTACTGAAACAATTAAAGGTAAATTATTTTCTTGGNTTCAAACTGTAATCAGTCTTATTATTGCTGGTGCTAATGTGGAACATTTATAGTATTTTTTTTAAATGCTGGATATTCCCATTTAGGTAGGATTACTGAAACAATTAAAGGTAAATTATTTTCTTGGCAATTGAGAACCACCTCATCACTTTAACTTGATTGTACTTATGTTAACATAGCTATTTACATCTATACAGTGTTATCATAAATTTTATATAGATATTTTCCACTCTAGACCACTGCCTTTTTAGAATCAAGACCTTGCCTTACTTATCTCTGTATTCCTTTGACTGATACACAGATGCTTATAAAGTATGTTTTGACTAACTGATAAATGAATGAATAAATGTATCACTCTACAAGTATTTGGCTTCTGTTTATACAAATCATAGTTTTTCTTCTCTGGTATACACATTAGATTACTTGCTCTAAAAATAAATATTATAAAAAATAAGGATTCAAAGTAAAGAATTTTATATTTTCACTTTAGTTTCTGAAGACCAAATATTTAAAGGATGTAGGTTTGTGTATCTCTATTAGTATATTGAAACATTTTCTCACGAACATCTTTCAGCCTTTGTAATTTCATCAAAAACAACAGTATAAAACAAACAAACAACAAACTTCTAAATTCTAAACATGGAAATTACTTGATGAAAACAGAATAGTTCCATAAAAGGTATCTGGTAAAGAGGTTTTTTTTATTTGTTTTTGTTATAGCTGACATTAGAAATTACTACCAGAAGTTATATGCAATTAAAAAGATAAAATTTCTAAGATCAGTAACCCCTCACTATTTAAGATATCCTCAGTAAACCTTTAGTGTTTGGCAAAGTGTACCTGAAGTTTAGATCACTTAGTTGTCAATTATAAAATTTAAAAAATTCCCTTCTATATTATAAGAAAAAATATTTAACATTCTTGTATATTTTAAGAATGAACTTTGATCAGTAATTCTCCCCACTTTCTTCATCACAGAATTGATTTCTGTACATTGAAAATCTCTGGGGTGCCCGGGTGGCTTAGTCAGTTAAACGTCTGATTCTTGATTTTGGCTGTGGTCATGATCTCAGGGTCGTGAGATCAAGCCCCTTGTCAGGCTCTGCGTTGAACATGGAGCCTGCTTAAGATTCTCTCTCCTTCTCCTTCTGCCCCTCCCCCCATTAAAAAGAAAAAAAAAAAGAAAGACAGTCTCAAGTTTATGTAGCAATATGTTTAGGTCACCCACAAAGTTATTGTTGTTTTTTTATTGAAGAATTAGATATGTAATTTCTTTGGGGAACAATATTTTTGAAATGTTGATGCACTTCAAGTCACAGAAAATGTCAAATGCTTTCAAAACTGTGAGAGGCAGATTCATGTTCAACAAAAATTTTCAGGAATTCAATCTTAAAGTAAAGCAGCAAAACTGAGAGTTGATCCATTTTTTTTCTATCCTCAGTCCATTACCTTCTCAGCACCTATGACATTTTGACATATCTTTTCTATGATCTCAAGCATTCATATATCATTTCTCAATCATACTTTGCTATACTCAGTAAAAGAAATATAATGACCTAATTCAGTACTTTCAAAGAAAACAATACCTTGGTTCAATTATATTCAGATTCTTGCTATTATTTTTGGTATTTTGTCATTTTAGAGTTGATTAAAATAAAATATGAAATCTTCAGGTACATTTTAACATTCTGATTAAAACAATGCAGTCTTGAACATTTTTTATTTCAAATTATCAAAATCCATTGACTTTTTATTTATTCAAATGTAAATGTAATTGTAGGGCAATTAATGGATGCTATTCTCTCATGTTTAGTACATACTTTTTCTTTCTTGATAGCTATATTTTAGGAGCAAAATGTATACAAGTTCTATATACTAAATAGAACTGCAAAGAAATCTTCCTAATTTATAATTTCAGCCCTCTGGTGAATTAATGTTTTGGCTTATGTACTGTGTCATTTTGTTATTATTAAAGTAAGGTCTTTTTTTTTTCTTTGTATTCTCCATGAAAAATAATCTGTGTCCTAATGAGTTACATTAAACTCAAATAAGTTCAACCTTTCATTCCAAAGTAGTTTTTGCACGGCACCATTTAAATCTGTTCGTTTGTTTTAATTTAGGAATAGTCTTGCTAGATGGCTCTTTTGTAATGTTATTAAATTGATTACAAAAAGATTAGTTCATATCATTTGGCTACCATATTCTAAGAAAATTTATTTAAACCCATAATTAACATTTCTAACTTTAAAAGATTCCATTGTCAAAATCACTAAATAAAAATATTTTATTTTAAAAAGAACACTCTTCAAAAATTGCATGAAGTTTTATTCATTTATTCAAAGTTCTTAAGCTCCGATGATTGTCCTAGCTAAAAATAGTGTAATCTTTATGATGTTCATCTTAGAGCTGATGGATGCCAGGATATGTATATGAAAATGTAAAATAATGTATTACATGAGGAGAAAGAACACAGTCTCCTGCAGAGATTAAGTGTCTTTAACACCAGGACTAGTTTGTCTTGTCTGCATTTGGAACAATAGATACTTCCAATCTAGCATGACATTTCGATGACAGTCTTTATCTTCCATTGTCAGTTAAAATATGGGGAAGAAGTTTCCTTGAAATTTCCCCAAAGTACCAGATAAACTGCAATTCCCAGTTGTGCATTTGTTTGCAAGGCAGAACCGGAATCAGCTAGAATACTGAACTATTTAGTTATACAACAGTGACCAGAGAATTTCACAAATGTGAACTCACCTACTGTGTTTTTCCAACCAGATCCCCTAAACTATTGTCTAACATTTGGACAGTAAAGCTTTCCCACCTCTAAATAAAGAAACATTCTGAATAATTAATGTTTCATTTTACTATTATTCTTGTCTAGTGTTTAAGAAACGATTTAAAATATTGTAACAACAGTGGGTTTACTGAATACATTTAGAATAACAGCTGGTAAAATTTTCAGGCTCTGAACACATATGCACATTTTAAACTTTTTTTTGTCAATATATTAAGAGCATCTGATTTCAAACATAGTAGCTGTCATCAAAGATATTTGAATCATTTAAAAAGATGCTATTTGAAGCAAAATTGACTTAGTAAAATCAATACTAAATACTATTGTTCACATTTACTAATTTTTATTGAAAGTATATATAATATTTGCTTAATTAAAGATATACAAGTGCCTGGGCCATATAGTAAGTTGGTGTCTGACTCTTGATTTTGGCCCAGGTTGTGATCTCAGGGTCATGAGATACCTTCTTGGAATACTTCCCTGTTACCTACTGTGATGCATTCTTAAAGATATGGTCATATTTTTTTTTCACACTTACCCATCCATCCTTTTGTTCACTCATTCACTAAAGCTCCTTTGAATATCTACTTAAGTGACAGGTGCTTGTGCTGAACTTCAGTAGTGAAAAGGGCACATGTATTTCCTTTTAGGAGTGACTCCTCAAAGGTTCAGAACTTTCCCTGCAACACACAAGGGGGAAAAGAGTTCTTTATGCCGTAGAAATGTGTGACCTTATAGTCTGTGAAATGTTTCTCACTGAGTTTATCCAGTGATCTGTGTTAACCAATATCTTTTCATGACATACCTCATTTCTAAAACTAGATCACAAACACTGTGTCCATAACACTGCAGTTAACGGGGCATTAGATTTCGACGGAGCTCAGTTGGTATTTGTGGAATGTTCTCTCTCTCCATATCTCCTTTCCTCCAGATATCTATTTTCTTTAATTTCTCACTTTATTTTGGTTTCTGCAAAAGTATCACCTTCTCAGAAGGGACTCAAAACTATGCTGTCTAAAATAGTACTTCCTACCTCATCACCCTTTATTCACTTACCTTGTTTTATTTTACTTCACAGTGCATATCAGCTGCCTGGCATATGAGTTGTTTGAGTTTTCCCTGCCTTCTAGCATAGTATAATGTAAATTCTATAATTGCAAGGACTGCCTGTACAATTGTGTTGTATTTCCCATGTCCATAGTGGCTGACATATATTAGATGCTCAATATATTTGTTTAATTAATGAAAGAGTGGTTTATTATTTCCATTCAAAGGTGTTATTTTATTATACTTTTGAGATGATTAAAAATAATAAGAAAAAACAATTTTATTCTAATTTATAGAGTAAGCTATTTCTCTTAGATACAAATTAATAAAGTAAAATATAAAACAATTGTTTCAAAATTTGAAACTAGATTTCCAAGTACAAGTAAATGTGGTATATGTTGATTTGATCTTGAGAATATGAACTGCCTCTCTCTAACTTAAGCACTGACAACTTTTTATCCTGAGGATAGTGTGTATATATTTAAATGCCAAGAGCAAATTTAACTATAGCTCTTGGGATCCCGAAAATCTTAACTATGTTTACCTATTTTTCTAATGTCCTTAGAAAAAAATAATCTGGCTTATACCCACACTTCATGATAACTGCTATGTAAATTCTCTTTTTGCATCATTGTTCCTGCAATTTCCTTCCTTGTTCTCTCAAACATACATAGGTTTACAGCATGTATTATATATTCACAACTATCTTATATGATGCATTTAAACATATAATGCAGACGGAGCAGATGGCACATTTTACAGTTTCATCTAAGCTGTGAAATGATGGTTTTAGAATGTGAATACAAATTTTTTGATGCTAAATTCATAAGTTTAGATTTTTTTTTCTAATATGTCATCATATTTAGTCCATCGTTAAGGGATAGTGGAATAAGGATATTATTGATAAGATATGACTAAATTTAGGTAGTTTTTTTTCTCAAGATTTTATTTATTTATTTGAGAGAGCAGGCTCCCACAAACCAGAGGAGGGGCAGAGGGAGAGGGAGAAGCAGGCTCCCCACTGATCAGGGAGCCAGATGTGGGACTCCATCCCAGGACCCTGGGATCATGACCTGAGCTGAAGGCAGCTGCTTAACCCACTGAGCCACTCAGGCACCCCTTAGATAGTTCTAATAACAAAAATGCTGCTGGTTAGATTTATTCTTCAAAAGTTGCTTGTAAGTCAACCAAAGAAAGAGAAAATTCAGCAGTCAATTTTGGCAATTTAGTTAATTGGTAAATGTTATCCAAATCATTATATTTATCCTAAAGCAAAAACTTTACATGTGAATCTAGTCTGTCTCCTGACTTTTTTTCCCTTGCATTAAAGTGCGATCTCTTTCTGAATCNAGGCTCCCACAAACCAGAGGAGGGGCAGAGGGAGAGGGAGAAGCAGGCTCCCCACTGATCAGGGAGCCAGATGTGGGACTCCATCCCAGGACCCTGGGATCATGACCTGAGCTGAAGGCAGCTGCTTAACCCACTGAGCCACTCAGGCACCCCTTAGATAGTTCTAATAACAAAAATGCTGCTGGTTAGATTTATTCTTCAAAAGTTGCTTGTAAGTCAACCAAAGAAAGAGAAAATTCAGCAGTCAATTTTGGCAATTTAGTTAATTGGTAAATGTTATCCAAATCATTATATTTATCCTAAAGCAAAAACTTTACATGTGAATCTAGTCTGTCTCCTGACTTTTTTTCCCTTGCATTAAAGTGCGATTTCTTTTTCTGAATCTGAAGATCCTAAGCTGTGTTTGACTGTGTCCTCTTTGTTTTCATTTTGTCACTTACTTCCTTAAACATACAATTGTGTGTGTGTGTGTGTGTGTTTTGTCATCTTCAGGGTTAACTAGCAGCTGATTATTGCTTTATATTATGTTTTTTCCTCTTTCATTTTGGGGATCTTACCACTAAATGCTATACTTTTTTTGTTTGGTAGATTATATTTTATTTTTATTATTTTTCTTAATTTTAGAAACACTGCTAGTTAAGAGGTTTTTTTTTGGTTTTTCTGTTCATTCGTTTTGTTTTGTTTNTTTGGTAGATTATATTTTATTTTTATTATTTTTCTTAATTTTAGAAACACTGCTAGTTAAGAGGTTTTTTTTGGTTTTTCTGTTCGTTTGTTTTGTTTTTTTCTAGAGAGAGAGAGAGCTATAAAGAGGGGGACAAAAGGACAGAGGGAGAGGGAGAGAGAGAATCTTAAGCAGGCTTCATGCCCAGCACGGAGCCCAGCACAGGGCTTGATCTCACAACCCTGAGATCATGACCTGAGCTGAGATTAAGATTCAGATGCTTAACCAACTGAGCCACTCAGGCACTCTCAAGATAGTTATTTTTCTAACTACTTTCCTCTCTTGCAGGTAATAACAGCTTCTTTCTTTATAATGATCCTTGAGTCACCATTTTTTTTGCTCTGCATTGAAAATGATTTCTGTATAAAAGTCTCTTAATATTTTGTTGTAATTAAAGAAAAAAAAACATTTGTGTGATTGTTTTCCTACAGAATATATTAAAATTATTTCTGTCCTTAGGGGAAAAAAAAGAGAATCCAACATTATAGAATTACATTTAAGTTAAATCTTAAAGTTGCTTATTTATAAAATGATAAAATTTATCTAAAATGTCTCTATTTGTATGGTAGTTGTAGGAGCGGTCCATAATTGTTTAGTTTGGCATGTTCTAAATCATTCTGTCTTTTTTGGTTCTCCTTAATTCCACTCTCACATAAATAACTAGATTTCTTAGTTTTCCAGTCCACATTGTGAGATCATAAGAAATGGTCATATTAAAAGCTCCCAAGCCTGAGAGCCTTTATTCATGAGAGTAGTTAATAGGGGACAGATGTCTGTTAAGTTACAGCAAATTTAACTGACTTTAGTAACATACCCACTGCTACAACTGTGCCTGTAAGCATGGGCATGATGGCTATAGGGAAATACAGTTCCAAAAATGTGACAGGATTCCAGACAAAAATGAGTGTACCCTGCCATTGGGGTCTCTCAGAGTTCCATTTTAATCAGTTTCCACTGAATATTCACATTCACTTGATTATTGCAGTGCTGTAAAACAAACTTCTCAAAAGTCCAAATCTCATATGACATCCTCATACTTCAAAACCAGCCAAAGATTTTCCATCGTCTTCAAAGTCAAATTCCAAATCCTTTCCAAAACAAAATCCTTTATATCTGCCCACATTTGAGATTTCTCTTTCTCTACATTCATATTTCACTCTCTCCTTGAGCCATGTTTAACTTCTTGGATTTTCTTTAAAAGGGACTTAGCTAGTTTCCATGACTAACATTATGATGCCCTTATTTCCTTGAATGTCTTCACCCTCATTTCTTTAATCAATGGAATATTAATTAAAATTCGGGGCATAAAGTCATGAGATAATGTTTGATGATACCTCCTTCCCTATGGGTATGTGTATATGCAATTATATATAATATATATTAAAATTTATTTATTTTGGAAAGAGAGAGAAAGAGAGAGCATGGGTGGGGAAGGGGCAGACATGAAGGAAGAGAGAATCTCAAGCAGACACCCCCTGTGAGAATGGAGCCTGAAGCTGGGCTTAATCCCACAACACTGAGATCATGACCTGAGCTGAAATCATGAGTCAGATGCTTAACCGACTGAGCCACCCAAGTACCCCTGGGTATTTAGGTATCCATTAACTGTGTTCCCATTACATAACTTTGTTTATTACTCTATATTGTAATTATTGGTTTACTTGTCTTTCTCTAATTATACTTTGTGTTTCTTGTTAGCAGGAATTATGTTTTAAGAATCTTAGTATCTTCTACTACTAGAAATTAGACACACCTAATAATTTTTTTTTCAAGATTTTATTTATTTATTTGAGAGAGAGAACAAGGGGAAGGGTAGGAGCAGAGGCAGGGAGAGAGAGAGAGAGAAGCAGACTCCCCGCTAAGCAGGGAGCCCGATCCAGGGCTTAATTCCAGGACCCAGAGATCATGACCTAAACCAAAGGCAGATGCTTAACCCACTGAGCCACCCAGGCACCCCCCCATAAATATTTCCTAAGTGTATTTCTATAATATTTAAAAAATATATTTTAAAGAACTCCTAAAACTAAACAATAATAAGACAGTCTGACTAGAAAATAAGCCAGACTGTAGACACTTCACCAAAGGAAATAGATAGCAAATACGCATATGAAAAGGTGTTGCACATCACATATCATCAGCAAAATGCAAGTTAAAACAATGAGCTACTCCCTAACTATCAGAATGGACAAAAGCCAGAGCACTGGCAACACCAAAAGTTGGCAAGGATGTGGAATAACAAGAACTTTTACTCATTGCTATTGGGAAAATAAAATGGTATAGCCACTTTGGAAGACAATTTGGCAGTTTCTTATAAAACTAAGTATACTCTTACCATATGACCCAGTAATCACACTTCTTGTTATTTTCCCAAAGGAGTTGGAAACTCATATCCGTATAAAAACTTGTACATAGATTCTTATAGCAGCTCTATTAATAATGGTCAAACCTTGGAAGCAACCAAGATGCCCTTCAGTAGCTGAATGCATAAATAGACTGTGGTACATTGATACAATGAAATACCATTAAGTGCTAAAAAGAAATGAGCTATCAAGCTTGAAAAGACATGGAAGATCTCAAACAAATATACAAAATGAAAGAAGCCAACCTGTAAAGGCTACAAACTATATGATTCCAACAATATGACATTCTGGAAAAGGTACAACTATGAAGAGAGAAAAAAAAATCAATGGTTGCTAGGAGTTAGAGATGAATAGGCATAGTGCAGAGGATTTTTAGGGCGGTGAAATTACTCTGTATGATGTTATAGTGGTGGCTATATGTCATTATACATTTGCCCAAACCAACAGAATGTACAACACCAAGACAGAAGCCAGGCAGGGAGGGAGGGAGGGAGAGAAAGAGAGTAAGAAAGGAAGAAAAAAAGGAGGAAAGAAAGGAAGAGAAGGCGAGGGGAGGGAGGGAGGGCAGAGGAAATGAAGGGGAGGGGAGGGAAGGGAACAGAAAGGAAAGGAAAAGGCGGGGAAGGGAAGGGAAGGAAATACTAGGAAAGTAGTGTAGCTATGGATGATTTTATTACTATTCCCAACTCTTTATTCCTCTTCTCAACTACCAGTTCCTTGTTGCCATGTGATTACAGTGGTTCCTGTGGGCATTTTTGCAGAAATGTCAATCTCGGCCATCAGCTTGGATTTGGCCAATGAAATGTGAGTGGATTTTGCCAAAACTTTCCAAAGATGTCACAAAAAATAGGGGTGCTTTGGTGGCTCAGTCAGTTGAGTGTCTGCCTTTGACTCAGGTCATGGTCTCAGGGTCCTGGGATCAAGTCCCACATCAGGCTCCCTGCTCAATGGGGAGTCCATTTCTCCCTCTCCTGCTGCCTGTTGCTCCCCCTGCTTGTGCTCTCTCTGTGTGTCAAATAAATAAATAATATTTAAAAATAAGTCAATAAATAAAATCTCAAATCAATATAATTTATAAATATAAAAATATGAAATGAAATATTAGAAAATAAAAATGAATGATCTTGTAAAANAATATGAAATGAAATATTAGAAAATAAAAATGAATTATCTTGTAAAAAGCCACCATAGCTGAGTAACATAGATAAGTAAGACTTTCAGTATTACAAATATATTAAAAATAGAAAAATTATATTACCTCTTGCATATTTATTGAAAATGCATTTGATAAAATTCGNCACATCAGGCTCCTCTGCTATGAGCCTGCTTCTTCCTCTCCCACTCTCCCTGCTTGTGTTCTCTCTCTCGCTGGCTGTCTCTATCTCTGTCGAATAAATAAATAAATAAAATCTTTAAAAAAAAATAGAAAAATTATATTACCTCTTGCATATTTATTGAAAATGCATTTGATAAAATTCGATATTAAAAAAGTAATTCTTCAAGAAAATAAGAAGAGATCCATTCTTATTTAGCAGATAAAATATATCTGTATGTCCAACTAACAGCAACATATCTAAGAATTTTCTTCAAAGGAATAAAGAATAATGTGCATGACTGATTCTATTATTTAACAATCTCCTGAAAGTAATAGCCAATATAAGTAAATTAAAGGAAGCATAAAGAAGTATAACAAATAGAGGAGGAAATAAACATCATTATTTACCAATAATGTGACTTTGTACTTGAAAAACAAAGAATAATTAATTTTTTTAATTGTAAAAAAAAAGACTGTCAGAAAGCAGACATATAAAAATCAATTGCATATTTACAAATAATATCTGATCAGGAGACATATTGAAAAAAGATACCATTGGGGTGCCTGGGTGGCTCAATCTGTTAAGTGATTAACTTCTGGTTTTGGCCCATGTTGTAATCTCAGGGTCATGAAATCAAGCACTGCCTTGGGCTCCTCGCTCACTGTGGAGTCTGCTTGAGATTCTCTTTACCTCTCCCTCTGCCCCTCCTGCTTGTGCATGCACTCTCTCTCTAAAATAAATAATCTTTAAAAAAAAAAAGACAGAAAGACACCATTTACAACAAAATAATGCAATACTTAGAGATAACCTTAACGATAAATATACAAAAGCTCTATGAAAGAAACAGTAGAATAAGCAAACATAAAGCAAAATCAGACCTATAAATACAGAGAACAAACCAATATTTGCCAGAGTGAAGGGCAGTGGGAAATGGGCCAAATGGGTGAAGGGGAGTGGGAAATACAGATTTCTAGTTATGGAATGAATAAATCATGGGAACCAAAGGCACACCATAGGGAATGTAGTCAATGATATCATAATAGCTTTTTATGGTGACAGATGCTAGCTAACACTTGTGGTGAGCACAGCATAATATATAGAGAAGTTGAATCACTGTGTTATACACCTGAAACTAATGTAACATCATTATCTTGTACACCTGAAACTAATGTAACATTATGTGTTGGCTATACTCAAATAAAAAATTCAAAAAAGAAACTGATGAAATGTTATGGGTCACAAAATGAAAAACAGCAATAGCAACAACAACCAACAAAACAAAACCCTCAAAATATATGAAAAAAGAAAAAGCCTTACCATATTTTGGGATAAAAAGACTCACTATTATAAAGATGTCAGTTATCTTAAAGTAAATCTCTAAATGTAGCTTGATTTTGATAAAATATCAACAATCTTAAAAAACAAACAACAGAACTATTCTTCAATTCACTGGAGAACAAAATGGCAAGCAAGAATACCCTGGAAAAGTCTAAGTTAAAAAAGATTGATTTGGTAGATCAAACTCCCTGCTCCCATGTTGGAACACGACATATGGCATCTTTAATGAAACCCTGGGGTTTTCAGTTTGAACAGGCATACAGAAAAATGGGGGAAAAAATGAAAGGTCAATTAAGAGACCAAAATAAATATTAAAACTTAGTGCTTGATAAAGGTGGCATTTAAATCACTATTGAAAATTATAAAAGAAAAATTCTCACAGGTAAAGGTAAATATATAGTAAAGATAATGGATCAATCACCTATATAGCTCATACAAAGATTAAAAGACAGAAGTAGTAAAAATATCTAGACCTATAATAATTATTCAAGGGATATACAAAATAAGGTAAATGTAAAATATGACATAAAAATATAAAATATAAAGGTGAGAAAAATTCAGCGCTTTTTAGAATGTTCTTGAACATAAGTGACCATCAACTTAAAATAGACAGCTATACACATAGAATGTTGCATACGAACTCATAGTAACCACAAATGAAATGCCAATTTATTGATACAAAAAATAAAGAGAAAGGAATCCAAGCATAACACTAAGGAAAGTCACCAAATCACAAAGGAAGAGAGCAAGAGAAGGAAACAGAACCACAACAACAACCAGAAAACAGTAAACAAACTGGCTATTAGTACATATCTATCAATAATTACTTTAAATGTAAATACACTATATGGTCAAATCAAAGATTGGATAAGGAAACAAGAGCCATCTGTACGCTGCCTGTAAGAGACTCACTTCAGATCTAATGATGCACACAGAATGAAAGCGAAGGGATGGAAAACCTTATTACATGCAAAGGGGAACAGAAAGGAAACTGGGGTAGCAACACTTCTACGAGAAAAGAATAAACTTTAAAACAAAAACTGTAACAAGAGACAAGAGTATTGCATAATGATAAAGGGACGGATCCCAGAAAATAATAGAACACATAAATATGAACATACTCTCATGTGGGTTACTTACAGACTCTAATTTACAGGTAAAGATTTCTGAAAGATGTGTGTGTGTGTGTGTGTGTGTGTGTGTGTGTGTGTGTGATGTGCATGTATGCATGAGGAGACTAACAGTTTTTAATGCAAAGGATAAACTATGTGATACTTTTATTCTATTTTTACATTTTAAAAAGATACATGAATGTAGTCACCCAACTGTATCCCAGTACTACCAAAAGGTGCACACATACAAATGTGTATTGCCATCCTTTAATGCTCTGCTTCATAAATACCAAAATATTTTATTTAAAAATTAAAAAATCAAATTGAGACTAAAAAAGTTGTGTTAACTGCATTTTTTTTACAAAGTTATTATATAAATTGGCAACACTGCAGAAGAAATGATTCGTTGGCTTTTTCTTTTCTTTCCCATATCAGTCTTCAAGTACAGCGAAATCTCTGTTAATATTCTGGATGAATATTCAGATGGAAATATGAAGCAGAATAGATAAAATACAATGTTTTAATATGTTTTTATCATGTGTCACCCTTTGCCCATGACCATTTTATGTCTCTTTTGAACGACGAATATAGCTTTGTATTTAAGAGTACATTTAAAAATTTGCTCCTATCTAGTACAAATAAGTAGAGATAAATTCTAAGCCAGACTTTATGAATAATGATCTCACCATGTGCATAATAGGCACTTAGCTGATAATGAAGTTTCCTGTGCAATATATTAAGTCTTTATGTATTATATAAAAGTCTATAATGAAGTATCAGAAAATATAGTTGTAAGCAGAGGCTGGATAAATGTTTTCTGTTATAATTGTTCTAATTTTATATCATCATTATTAATGATTTCTAAGCACCCAATTCTTTCTCCCACCTGAACTGAGAAATGGGCAATTTTTCAAGGCCATAGAAATTTAGTATTGAATTATAACTTCACCCATTATCTTAAAACTGAGCTTGTCCTTAGGGTACAATCATTCTGCCAATGACACAGATTTTTTTTTTCCTTTGCTATTATACATAATAGCATTTTTTACTTTTATAGTATAAATTGCATAAGGTCCTGATTAATTATTGAGCCTCTTTATTTATTCATATCACCTTACTCATATATTTTTCTTGTTTATTGTTTATCAGCTGTGTCTTTTGGTTTTTGTTCTATACTTAGTTGTAATAAATAACTATTTTATAGGATATATGGTTTAAAAGAGAGGAAAAAAAGCCATGTTTCCCCAGTACATTGTATTAATTACTTGAAATTATGTAGACTGGGATGATATCCATCAATAGTGAGAAAAGTACAGCAACAAGATTAGGAACTATGAGAAAACAAATTTACCAGTCAAACATACATTTGATGTTTTGCATTTTGTTGATACAATTTGAGGATAAAGTAAACTGAGAATGAAAAGTCTACCCTGTCTCTTCTTAATAGTTAAGAATTCTTTGAAAAGATTTTGGACTTTCAAAGCAACAATCTTTCCCCCAAATATTGGCATTCATACAGAAAACATTGCACATGAATATTTTATTGCTAAAGTTAAGTGAAAAGACAAGTTGAATATTTCGTTTGAAAATGGAACAGGTGCTACAACTGGCCATGATGGGCCAGCTTGTTTGAGAGCAACTGTCTGGCTGACAACCACCAAAAACACCAGACAAAATGTTTTATATATCTATTTGAAATTATCAGAAAGCTACCAAGGATTCAAGGACTTGCAAAGCCAACTTTCTGAATAAAAGAGAAGATAAAAATTTTGAATCTGATGCCTAAAACGTTCTTTTTTCTCTTGAGGTATTTGACAATTCAAAAGTGGAATGTAAGAAACTAAGACTGAGCAGAAGCAAAGGGTGGCAAGCAGAAAAGCTGGCAGAAGTCTAAGATGCCTCCCTGAGCTGAGGGGACAAAAATGGGAGTTCAGGGCGTCCACAGTTGGCAGAATCCTGTGAAAATTCCAACATTCGTGTTAGGAGCTTGAGGGCTACATTCTAGGAACGAGAAGGAATTACAAATAGAAAGGTGTATGCNCTAAGACTGAGCAGAAGCAAAGGGTGGCAAGCAGAAAAGCTGGCAGAAGTCTAAGATGCCTCCCTGAGCTGAGGGGACAAAAATGGGAGTTCAGGGCGTCCACAGTTGGCAGAATCCTGTGAAAATTCCAACATTCGTGTTAGGAGCTTGAGGGCTACATTCTAGGAACGAGAAGGAATTACAAATAGAAAGGTGTATGCAAAGACTGAAGTTCAGTGTGGAATCAATTCAGTCCTCGTTTACAGCTGCTAAAGGATCTGCCTGTGACAGCAAGAATGAATCCTCAATAGAGAATAGCTTCTTCTCCATCATAGTAGTCTTATGTTTTCCATTAGCTTTTTCACCAAACATATCACTTAATCAAAAATATTAAGCATGCAGAGAAGAATTGACTGAAAACCTAGAATGAAAGCACACTATAGAAAAATAACAATATATAAATATATATATAAATATTTATTTATATATAAATATATATTAATATTTATATATATAAATATACATAAATATATATGAATATTTATGTAT